>NW_015386802.1:388704-397441 GCF_001527695.2 Protobothrops mucrosquamatus
TTATTATTATTATTATTATTATTATTATTATTATTATTATTATTATTATTATTATTATTATTATTATTATTATTATTATTATTATTATTATTTAGATGAAATCATACGGAAACTCTAAAGCTGGAAAAAAAATCCCAGAAAAAGGCCATAATGTTTTAGAATCACTTCTATATTTTGTCTTTTAATGGATACATGTATGCAATACACTAGGGGTAACATGTATGTGTCATGACATCACTGGAAATATAACCACCCATATCAAAACTGAGTGTCTAGGGAGAATTACAACAGTGAAGATGAATATTTTACCAAAACTACTCTTTTTATTTCAAACAATACCTATAAAACTGGGAGATTTTTTTAAATGAATTAAATACATTGATTTTGAAATTTATATGGCAAGGAAAAAAAGCTAAAATTAGATCGAAAATGCTACAAGAAGCAAAAGAAAATGGAGGATTTGGGCTGCCAGATTGGGCCTTATATTATCAAGCATCTGTATTAACTTGGTTAAAAGAATGGATAACTCTTAGACATAAAAGATGACTATACCTAGAGGGGCAAGACCTACAACTCAGATGGCATGTCTTCTTATGGCATGGGAAGAATAAAATACATAGATACTTTCAAAATCATTGTGTAAGAAACACACTGCTTCTAGAAGCAAAACTTTTACATGAAAATACCTGGATGGCTTTCAACAATGGAAGTGTTTGTTCCCCCAAACTTAATTAACTATGAGAAAATTGTGACTTATAAAGAGATTTTGAATACTGAAGGGAAACTAAAAACCAGACAAGAACTGGAAGAACAGGACATTGATTTATCATGGTGGCCACATCTGCAAATTCAAATGAGATGTGAAAAAGATATTAAAACATCTGGATTTTACAAAGAACAGACAGAATTTGATCAGATATTATTGACATCAGATGACAAATTGATTAAGAAACTGTATAAGTACATGTTAAATTTAAAGATGGAAGAGGAACAAGAAACAATGATAATATGTATGGACAAAAAACTTTGGGCATAACATGGAGTTAGAAAACTGTCAAAGCCTTTGAGAAAGAAATTCTAAAATAACAAAGGCGGTGACTTACAAATAAAACTTATATAAAATGTTTTACAGATGGCACTTAACACCTGTGAGGTTAGCGAAAATGTTTAAAAAATATGTCTAGTAATTGTTGGAAATGTAGACAAAAACCAGGCACATAGTATCATCTTTGGTGGACATGCCCTAAAGCCAAAAGATTTTGGTCAAGAATACATATATGGTTAGAGAAAATGATTAAAAAACACATAGATTTTAAGCCAGAATTATTTTTGTTAGGTATAATTGTAGGAAATTATGAGAAGGAATGTGTATTCTTAATGTTACAGGTGTTAACTGCAGTGAGAATTGTATTTGGTCAATATTGGAAAGATGAAGAATTACCAGCAGAGGAAGAGATAATTAAGAAAATTTTAGTCTGTGCAGAAATAGACAGACTGACATTGAAAATGAAAGAGAAAGAAGATTCAGAATACTTAGAACATGGGATACATTTTATCAATGGCTAGAAACACGAGGTAGAGAGAAAGGAGTTTGATATGTATTAGTAAGCTAAATATTGAAACCCAGACAATATGTTGCTGATAAAATATTAAGGATTTGTGACTATACAAAATTAATAAAATATTGGGGGGAAAAACCTGACTGTCTAGGAGGCATCATAATGTTATAACCAAAGCAAAATACAGTAAGGAAAATAAGAAAAGTAATTATAAGCAAGTAATAATGGCCAATTCCAATAATAAAAAACTTGCACTGATGGATTCACCTAACCTTTAGACCTTATGCCAACTCTTCAAGAACTTCTGAAATACTGCAGGTTTTAATTTCTTCCAAACCACAAAGACAATTTGTTCACATAAAAGGTTCTGATAGAAAGATATTATGTAGGGGTCTTGTTTGTTTGTTTTTAAAGTCCTTCCTCATTCTGAGAAAGGTGAAAGATGTTAATTATTTGGCTGGCACACAAGGTCTTCTGGAAACTCAGGTTCTGCTTTTATAGTGAATCCTATTAACCTCCAATTGGTACTCCATATTATCTATTCTTTTAAGCCTGGCCTATTCATAGCTTAAAGTAAAAAAGAAACCTAGCTGAAAGATAAAATACTAGCTTTTTATAGGATAGCTCCAGTTTGGAGAATAGTTCTCTGCCAATACAAAGAACAGTAGACTCATGGAGAAGAATTGGTTTTCAAGTGTAGAATAACTGATTGTCAATTTCCAAGGCATAACTTCTAGTGTGGGTATCCCCATTTCAGGTTTAAACACAGTGTGAGTCACACATCCTGGAATGGCAAGAATAGCTCTCAATAATTTCATATTCTTTGTGGCACAGATTCCTACCTGTGCTCTGTATAGAATCTGGGCTAATGTTTTGGCTTTCAAGAATTTAAAAGTGATAGAGAAAATCTACGTACCTATGGAAAAAAAGAAAAAGAATTGATTATTAGCATGTTTTGCTTACTATAGAGAATAATAGTTTTCACTGTTCTTTTAAGCCATTTGGAGTATGGGATATAATGGGAATATCATCTGCATACAAAAGAATAGGTCTGCTTTGGCCAGTCAGTTTCAGAACATGGAAATTCAGGTTGTTAAGGGTTGTTGCCATCAAGTTCATGTATAGATTGAAGAAGGAAGATGCCACGATGATGAAATCCCTCCTCTATAATTATTTGTCTGAAGAGTCTGGGGGGAGAGGGAAGAGATCTCTATCATGTTAATAGTTCTGGATAAATGATACAGAACAAGTATATGCTGAAGAGTTGATCAACCTTCACTAAAACCAGGACGAGAAAACATTGTTGGGCTTTCAAATTTCTGTTCTCGTAAGCTATATCAATAAGATAAAATTCTAATATTTCTTGTATCTGACCCGTTTTACCTTGAAAGATGGACAACATGTGCCTTCAGGCCAGCCTTGATTCCTGACAACTGCCTGGACTAATCCCTGCAGTTTTCTTGGCAATATGTTCAGAAGTGGTTTACCACTGCCTCCTTCTTAAGAGACTGATGCAGAGTCATCCAATAAATCCTGGTTTAATATTTTGAAAGAATTATACCTTATGTTTATATAGATTTCTGTATGATTTTTGAATTGATAAAATAGTAGAGTAATTGACAAGGCAAAGAAGAGTGGCTATGCGTGCATATGTGTAGGAATACCTGGGAGCAACCTACAAAATCAGCTACACACATCTGGAAAACATCTGGCCACTTTACTGAATCAGAGTGATACTCTGGTACATGTTTCTGTGGATTGTAAGGCACTTCCTTCACAGAAAAATTTCCAGTCCTATTAAAAATGCTAAATTGTACCCTACACTAATAATCAATAATGTAACCTGTTCTGGTAATGAAGCTTGAGATTTTTCTAACAGATGAAGAGCTCTTCAAAATGTATGAAAGCGTAGAAACTCTGGCTTGAGTTTGGCCACTTCCATTGATCTGAGGTGTTTGTATTGAATAATAGTAGTAATAATAATTACAATAATTCTAAGATAAGTTCAAGTTTCTGATAGAAAAATATTAGTAGAGAATGTTCACATTTCATGATGCAATATAAAATTATTCAGCAACTGGTATAAATAATTAAGTCCCTGGACTATTCCATAAAACTAAGGGCCAAAAAATGATTTTATTTTATTTTTATTTTATTAATCAAATTTACACACTCACTATCTCACTACCTACGTTTATAAATTAAAAACAACAACAACATCCATACAAAAAAATAAAGTTAAAAAGACAGGAGATGCCCTCAAACCACCAACCACCCCTAGGGTTGCATAACATTATTAGATCTCCAAGCCAGTTGATAGTATTCAAGCTTAGTGCTTAATTCATGTTCTGATTCGAAAGTTGATCAAGATTAGAAATAACACATGTCAAAACCATGTTAATCATATCCAACATAGTACTATCTAAGTTTGATTTAGAGATAGGATATTTGAAAATCTTGCTGCCATCACCCTAAAAATGATGAAGTAGTTTTTTTATTGAAGATGTCTCCTCTCATTTAATATAGTAGTATTCTATCTTAGACATGTTGGGGGATGCCTTTCATTTATTAGGAGGATCAGTTGATAATGAACAAATGAATTTTATTTAATGATAACTCTGTATAAGCAGTGAATATAGGGCGCAAGTTGTTTCTCTTGAAGAAATGTATTTGATCTTGGAAGCTGTCTCATGGGTAACCAGTTTTTGTATTTTGTTTCTTGTAAAATGATTATCTTGCTTTCTTTTCCTTCTAGTATCCATCAATTTCTATCTTTACTGATTCTAGGGATCCTCAAACAGTGATCACGATTCATTGGGGGTTCATGAACAACTTGGAGGGTTGCAATAAAAAAATGCCTTAAGCACATTAAGTAGAGCTAAAGCGTTTGAGAACTAAGCTTACAAATCAGCTTTCCAATTTTTCTTAGAAGAAGCCCTCAAGTTCTCAGAACTACCACAAATTGTAAATTTTATTATTTATGTCATCTATTATCTTGCAATTAACTTGTTTATACTTACCTCTTCCACAGTGGGTTTAAATGTGCCCATTGAAGACTGACATTATGTAAAAATGTCAATAACAGTTTTGAAACGTGCTCTAATTAAAATATAATCTATGTTGTTGTTAGTCATTTTTTTAATTCAGTCAAAATGGATGACACTTTCATATCTGTAAAATAAATCAACTGTCATTATTGATTGGGGGACAAAATACTATCAGTTACTAGTGATTCATTGTTACTGACTACCAATAGCTAAGAATAGCTTATCAGTATGGCATTTAATAATATATCTGTATCTTTGGAGTATTTGTTGTATTATTATATGTATGTGTATATATATAGGCTCAACATTGTAATATGCCCCTTCTTCCTCTCTCCAAGTTTCTTTAGTTTTTCACTTGCTTGCTTTAGAAAGAAGTAGCTAGTTAAATCTTTCTTTCCATTATTAGAATGCATATAACATGGCAATGAAACTTAACTTGCGTCCTATTTTGTAGATGTTGATTTTAAGAGTTCATAGTTTTGCTGTCTCATTCTTTGAAATCTAACCCACACAATACAGTCAAAAAGTAATCTTTAATTTTAGGGCTTAATAGATAATTTTAGATCAGTGCTGCAAAATTTCACATGACCATTAGGTGACAACAAAGAGATATAAAGAGTTTGTTGCCATGGATTTTTGCAAAGGGTTTCAGGTAACTTTACCTAATTTGTTCATAACGAATAATGTTTTCCACTGGCATGCCTTGTGATCAACATTCATTTTTCTGGTGAAAACAAACAAAATAAAACAACTGATCCAAAATTCTAACCTTTTTCTATATTTCTCCTCACTATCTTTTTATCTTCACAGAAACCAAAATAGGAGGGTTCTCATTACATATCAATTTACAACTCAGAAATCAGGAACTGATCAATGCAAAGTCTTTAGCGTTTTGCAAGTTATAACACATCTCTCTTTCATCATTCTCTGACAAAGGGGTAGATGTTATGCAGAGCATGTGGTATGCTTTCACAAGTAATTTCTATGGAAAACAGTAGTAGTCAGGCAGCGATACAAATCCAAGGTCACCTCATTACTAAAATTTGTTCTAGTTGTCATTAGACATATCACACTGTGTCAGTCAAATCAGGAAAGAAATAAAAGATACGAGACATAACGCCAGTGATTAGAAATGAAAAATACTATCACATTCCAAGAATATTCTCACTGAATGAAGAATAGGTGCATAGTTTAAGAGTCTTATTTATTTGTATTTGTATCTTTGCTGCTGGGATCTTTTGCAAGTTCTACACCATCATCTTATAAATGTTTCTCCTTTATAAAGAAAAACATTCCTCCTCCTCCTTCTCCACCACCACCACCACCACCACCACCACCTCCACCATCACCCTTCCAGGATGCCTGGGGAAATAACTTATCTTATCAAGATTGTATCTCTTCTTTGGTGCAGAAAAGGTCACGTTAATAGAAAACCAAGAGGAAAAGCTATTGAATTCTATATGATGGCAAACCTTTTAGAGACCAAGTGCCCAAAACCCTCCCCTCCCTGTCCCGCCCCCCGCTCTGCCCCATCCGGCCCGCTCCACCCCCATCCAGCCCACCCGCAGAGCCATTCACTGCCTCCATGGCCTGCCTCCATGGCCCAGGCAGCCCAGCAGTGCCATAGCGACCAGGCCCTCCGCCCGCACCCCGCAGCATCAACTGCATGCGATGGGGTGTGAGGGTGGAGTCTTGTCCCCGCTGCCATGTCCTTGGCTGTGCTGCTCCATGCGGGCCGTGCTCGGGGGCAACTGTCCTCCAGGGGGGCTGCTGGTGAGGAGGGGGCCGCAGGGGGAGGCAGAGCTGGAGCGACGGCGCACGGGCCCACAGAGAGGGCTCTGAGTGCTGCCTGTGGCACGCGTGCCATAGGTTCGCCACCACTGGAATAGCGCATAGCTGGGGTTTTGTTAAACCCTTCAGCTGCAAAGTCAGTCAAGAAAGCAACATTTGCACCAATTTCCTTTGATGAGTTTTAACCTCAAAAATGGGAGGTTAGTATACATAATTTTGAGACGTGAGATAGGAACCTTCCAGCCCTTTTCTATTAGCAAATTCATTAAGGAAGGATCTGTTTTGAATTTCATTTTCCCAAGCTGATTGCACAGACTTTTTAAAATAAATCAATGAAAATCCCAACAACCAATCCTTTATGTTCAGAGAGATGATAAGTCCTCTTTCTTGATTCATTTCAACATTTCATTTCACAGGTTTGCTTTAAAGTATCTGTGAGAGAAAATGAGGGGTGTCTTGGATAACCTTGGACAACTTTCCCCCACCATTTAGTCTAAATTCAGAACTTATCAACGTAGGAAGGTATTTCTAAGGGTATTATTTATTATTATTAGTCACAAATGTAAAAAGATAATTTGTATCAAATTTCTTGGTATTATATAAGAACCCAAGGTACCATATAACAATAAAACAAAGTTTTTTAAAAGCAATATATTCAATGTAATAAAAACAAAGACAACTCAGGTCAATTTAATTGATAAAAGTTTGATGAAAGAGATGCATTTGTCCCATTTTCCTAAATACTAGGACTAGGAGAATAGGGTCCTAGCTCATCATCTTGGGAAAAACCTATGAGTCACAAAGAAGAAAATATTCTCCCATCTACCACATGACTGAACTCCTCCCAGTGGGAGCATCTTCAAAATGATTCTCTTGCTGACCTAAGTAACTGGACAGATTCATAGCAGAAAGGCCTTGAGCTAGCTGAGAATTTTGGGAACGGAACCCAACACATCTGTCAATAAAAGAAAACTGATACAGGTCCATGCAAATTCAGATGTCTTATAAAAAGAACATTAGAAAAAGTTCAGTTGTACAAAATTACAATTACAAAAGTTAATGAACAGGGTCCAAACACCAGACATAGCACTGATTTGCTCTTAAAGATAGAATTTATCTCTATATATATTGAGCCCAAACTTCTTTCAGTGTATGTCATTTTGTGAGAGCTTGGCTTTGAGAAATTGCTAACAAATAACAGGAAAGGGCAAGGAATAAATACATAATTTACATCATTTTTGGATGATAGAATGCATGAGCTATTTATACAGCAGCTTGCATTCCCTCTTCTTACTAAGACTAGTCTATGACTCTTTAGATCATATATTTTCAGTGGGATTTCACTTGCTTTGAGGTACATTACTTGGTAGCATTTGGGATGGATAAGAATTTTTCATAACATTGTCAAGTTCTCTAAGTTCTTATGCAGTGGAGAGGATACAGATATAAATGCAGCCAAAAACATATGTGATCTCACAGATCAAATCTTGTATGATGTCAATCATATATACTGAAATTCATGCTTTAAGTTTCAGAGATCTCATGTAAAACAAAACATATGACAAAACTTCTATAATAATCCACACACATGCAGAAAGAGAAAAAAACCTTAGCATACACAACCATGATCCTTGCTCGGCATTCTCATTTTCTAAACTAGAAGGACATCATAAAAGGTTGATTCCTGTGGATACTCCTCTGTGTTCTCTTTTAGAATCAAATTCACAAATAGAATGAAAATTTCTATGAAAAAAATGAGGAAAAAACAAAATGAATAAATTTTGAATATTTAATCAATTTAAATAATAATAATAATAATAATAATAATAATAATAATAATAATAATAATAATAATAATAATAATAATAATAATAATAATAATAATAATAAAAAGTTGGAAGGGACCTTGGAGGTCATCGAGTCCAACCCCCTGCCCAGGTAGGAACCCTACACCATTTCAGACAAACGGCTGTCCAGTCTCTTCTTAAAAACTTCCAGTGTTGGAGCATTCACCACTTCTGGAGGCAGGTTGTTCCACTGGTTAATTGTTCTAACTGTCAGGAAGTTTCTCCTTAGTTCTAAGTTGCTTCTCTCCTTGATCAGTTTCCACCCATTGCTTCTCGTCCTGCCTTCAGGCGCCGTGGAGAATAGCTTGACTCCCTCTTCTTTGTGGCAGCCCCTGAGATATTGGAACACTGCTATCATGTCCCCCCTCATCCTTCTGTTCGTTAAACTAGACATACCCAATTCCAGCAACCGTTCCTTATATGTTTTAGCCTCCAGTCCCCTAATCATCTTTGTTGCTCTTCTCTGTACTCTTTCTAGAGTCTCAGCATCTTT
>NW_015386802.1:397869-412555 GCF_001527695.2 Protobothrops mucrosquamatus
CTGGATCCATTTTTTTTCCTTTTTTGAAGATGGGAACTACATCAGCTCTTTTCCAGTCCTCTGGTAGTTCCCCAGTGCTCCAAGATCTTTGAAAAATATAGTTCAGTGGTTCTGAGATCACATCTGCCAGTTCCTTGAGAACCTTGGGGTGTAATCCATCTGGTCCTGGTGATTTGAACTCGTCTAGGCTGGACAGATGGTCACTTATCATTTTCTTGCCTATCTTAACTTGTATCTCTATTTTGTTTTTTATGGCACTATTTTTGGTAGGTTGGTCTGTTTTTTCCCTTTGTGTAAAGACAGATGCAAAAAACGAGTTAAATAGTTCTGCTTTCTCCCTATTGCTTGTCACCTTCTTACCACTTTCTCCCACTAATGGACCAATCGTTTCCTTCACTTTTTTCTTGTTTTTTACATGTTGAAAGAAGCTTTTTTTGTTATTTTTGACTTAAAGTTTAACAATTAAGTGACTAAAATTTTCTGTGAAAATTTCTCCTGGATACTTAAATCAGAAATATTTTATATTATTGTACATTTTTAAAATAACTTTCTGGATACTATACAAAAAAATAATTTGCTTCTCCTTTTCTTTTTTAAATGTTTTATCCTGCTTGTGCTCAGGAGAAAATAACACACTGCAATGGTCAACCACCTATGTCAACTCAGAGAAATTGTTTTTACAGCAACATTGTTTTCCAAAATTCCTGGGACAAATTAACTGATCATGAAATACAAAAAACATGTTTTATTACATCTTTGTTTAAATGAATACACAACGGAATCCAATGCAAAACCTCATATTTTTAGTCATAGATTAGAACCTGTAGCAAAAATAAAATCTGAAAACAGTCATAAGTCACCTTTTTCAGTGCTATTGTAACTTCAAATGGTCACTAAATGAGCTGTTGTAAATCAAGAATTACATTTACACTTGTATTGTGTAAATTTTTCCTACTACAAATTATGTTTATTTATGAACTGCCACCCTGCTTCACAAATATTAAGTAGCTAGCATTCAAATGATATAAAATAGCACTAAAATAATATCATAGAAACAATAATGTAAAATTAGAGATAGCAATTCAGTATAAGAGTTAAAAATAATCCATCAACCTCAACATTCCTTTTAAAAGTCATGCCTTTGTTGCTGAATACAAAACTAGAGCAATATACAACTCACAATCCACAGGGGGGAAAACTCTGCTTTTCGCTCATTGCTGCTTAAGAAGGAGGAATCCAGAACAGGTCTTCATAGACTGGTGGGATATATAATTTTCTCTGGAGAAGATGGTCACAAAAAAACTTGAACTCAAACCATATAGGGCTTTATTGATAATAACCAGCATCTTGAACCGAACAAGGAAACAAATTGGCCACCAGTGCAATGTAATATTATTACACCAATTGGAATATTGGTATAACTCAGATGAAGCAGTTTTCACCCATCAGTAAATGGACCATTGCATTTTGACCAGCTGAAGCTTTTGACTATCTTCAGGATAGCCTCCAGAAGAGTGTGCTGAGGTTATTCAGCTTCAAAGTAGTAACAGTATGAATGTCAATGTACCATTCTCAAAAGGGCCATAAGTGACATATTAGCTGAAGCTGAAGCTTCACTAGCTACAGAACCCAAAAGACTGTGAATTAGGAAAAAGACTGTGAATTCTTCAGGGAAGTGCAATCCTATCCATAGTTATAGCACAGGAGGTACCCTACATTTCTGGACAAACAGTCATGTTATCTCGCTGGGATTCAACACTTGGTAAGAGTATCCAGAATATCTCCCTCCTATGTCCAAGTCTGGCCATTGCCTGGAAGAGATCCAAATAATCTACTACTTCCTACAGGAACCTTTCCGGCTGCAATCCAACTATCTTCTCCAGAATCTTTCCTAAAAAGGAGATTTAAGACTTTATAGCATGTTTTCTAACATGGGTGGAACAATGAACAGCTTTTTAAAGTAGGGACATATCAGTGCCTTTTTAGGGAGGCAGGCATTTTCTGTTTTGTCAAAGAAGCATTAACAACTGTCCAAATTTAGCCACTCAATTTAAGTCAGTGATGGCTGGCTTATCAGTGTTTAAAGGAAAGGGGATTCTCAAAATAGTGCAGTAGCTTCTATTAGTATTTGGCATTTTGATATCAGATTTGAACCAGAAATTCTGAGGATAGGAAACACCTTCTTGAAAGACCAGCAAGATTAACTTCTATCTTCCCAAGCATTTACTAAGATTTTTTTTCTTCTATCAAACTTTGCGTATAATGACATATTTTCCCCATTATACTGAAGAAATGCTTCATCACTTTCTAGCAAATTATATCTGCTTAGAACTCCATTACTGCAAGAAGTGAAAAGAAATGGTTAAAAAAGTACCGTACATATTTTTAATTTCATAGAGGATTACAATTGCTGTAAATTACTCAGAATCGTGTACTTAAAATGGGAAACTACATAAATTGAAACAATAACCAAACTTACAAATCAATTATATCTACTGGTTTCTTTCCCCCCAAATTGCTACAGAATGTTGATAGATTTCAGATGACCTTCAAAGGGCTTATGTTAAACCTTCAGGGCCAAGTTCATTGAGGTGTAACAGCTCTTCTCTCTGCTAAAGACAGCATATCAAAGGTCCAATGTCTTCCTAGAATTCTGCATCATTTACAATTTGCACGTTTGAAAACCTTTATGGCAGGAGAGAAACTATGACACCATAAAAACAGAAACAGACCAGAAATTAAGCGAGTCCATTTCATGATTTTATATTATTAAATTTAATACTTTATTACTAACCTGATGAGTATCTTGGCAATAGCTCGGTAATTTAGAATCAAAGCCCATTTAGACTCAAGTGATGCCAAAGTGATCAAGTTGATTAAAGCAAAGCTCCTTATTGACTAGACTGAATGGGTGGTTTTAAAGCCTGTCTATGTAACAGGGATTATTTTAATGAACAATACAGTACTCTTTAGGAAGAAAAGCTGATGAAGTATTAACAAACAAAAACAAATTGCTCATTAGGAGGATTGTTTTCAAAAGTAATTCTCCTTCTCTCTCATCTGAAGTTCTTTCAAATTTTTCTTTTCTTGGGACAGTTGGGTGATGAATGACTCAACTTTAACTCCCTAGGAAACAATGAGTAGCTGAAAGATACAAGTGAAGTGAGAGAACTAAACAATATTCCTTTTATGAAAGTAATATATTTAGTCATGTCCAGGCCTGGGTAACCCTCACGGATTCCTTTAACACGATATTGCTGTATCCAAAAAGCTTACTGAAAACATTGTAGAAAATTTTGAACAGATTTTATTTCAAAATGTTACAGCACACCAGCACACCAGTAGTTTAATAATGTCAAATTCACAGGGGAAATTCATTCACCTGAATAGGCCTGCTGCTAAAGTTTTTCAAACCACATTTCTGACAATACTTACAAAACAAAGAGAAGGGTCACAGGGGATTGTCCCTAGACTAATGTGTCCTAACCAAGCTTCCGAAACTTTCAAATCTATAACTCTCTTTTTGTCTGTCCCAGCAGAATTTTCAATGGATTCGTGAACTTTCCAGAGGAAAGGCAAAAATACCAAACTCTTCCAGATAATTTAAAGCACAAGCTACAGTCAAAGTAAAAACTTTAAAAGCCTCACCAATCCAATGCCATCTTTATTTTAAATAAATTACATCTTGTTTTCACACATATGTTTACATTTCTTTTTCTGCATTTGCTTCTAAATCAGGATTTTATTGTGACTTAATCCCTTGATGTTCCTTTCATTCCAGTCATTTGTTTGTCTTATGAAGCTATTTGATATGAAGAATTTGTAAACAGTGGGTTTACAAAGGATAGCTTTGGGGAAAAAATACAGAAGTCTGCTTAAGAGAGACCTCTTTCTATCAGCAGCAAAGGAACACTGAATATTTGGAGTTTCATTTTTCTGGAAAAATGCTTTTAAGTAAGAATAAAACATCTGTAATTTAAATCTGTATCTGTTTTATATTGTACTTGACTTCATTGTTCAGCTGGAAACAACCCAACTATGCTCTCAGCACCACAGCTTGTGTTTTAATTGCCAATGGAATAGTAATTTCATTTGGACTTCCCCCATTTGAACTTATTTTCCGAGAACAGTGAACCTGCATCAACACAAAAGCATTTACCAGCTGCTTCTGAACATATGGTGATCCTAATTCCCATCAAAGACTACGCATGTTTCAGAACCAGCATTTTTTCCCATCTTTCTCAAATAGAATAATGATTCTACATAGTCCAAACCAATCAATAAATGAAGATCTGATCTCAGTTTCCTTTTCTTTTTAAAGTTTTGGAGGGGGAAAAAAAAGAAATAATGAACTTAGAAAAAAAGCTATACTGGTAGTCCTTGAATTATGGCCATAACAGAGATTGGAATTTTTAATCATTGAGTGAAGCAGTTGTTAAATAAGACATTACATTACCACTTCATTCAACTACTTTAATCCCAGCTCTATCAGTTGCACTTATAACCCTGCCCTTTCCACAGGGTTTGTGGATTGTTTGTAGGATCCACAAAATAATATCTTGTAGCCAGACTGAATCAGAGTATGTAATCAGATACACAGCTCCACAATTCTTGCCACCTCCTCAGACTGATTTCTCAAGCTGATTCTTCAAACTCAAACCAGGGGGACCAAAGAATATGTTATTCAGACATGGATAAACTATGCCATCTAGATTCATCCCAACATAAAACCTTTATTTCCTAAATGACTTCTAAACGAGTCCTTGCAGATTTTCTTGGGTTCCAACATCATTTGGAACATGATGTTGAAAGCACACACACACACACACAAAAACCCCAGATGACTACTTGAAGATGCAACAGAGACCATAAAGAAATCCGGTTTTATTGCCGTGCAACAGACACAAGAATATGCTTTCATTTCAGTTCAGTCATCTTCTTGTCTTGTCTTTCCCCTATGCTCCAGTCGTCTCCTCACATACTTCAGTAGTCTTGTTTAAATCGCAATTAAAAGATAAAATCTCTTCGAACTTTTTCATCATAAAATTTAAAGGTGAGCAGGGAACAAGGCATTCAGATGTAAAGTATAAAAACTGAACCCTGAAGTATTCCTGGTTGCATGTGACGGCAAGGAGGTCTGGCCCACTCTCAAAACTACAAATATGTTACTCTGTACATGGAAATTAAGGAAGAGCATTCTTCTTAACAAAAACATTAATTTTTGAATGTATTTTAAGACAGATCTGAGGGAGCTCCACAACATTTCTGAAAATCTCCAACACAAATTCATTGAAATATAGGAAATTCATTCTTGGCTGTGTTTTAGATCCACGTTTCATATCCACATATCCCATCATATCCATATATTTTTTTGGAGCAGAAGTTATAAAAGAGCTAAATACTTGTAAAATTAGCTGCTCAACTTGTCAGAATAGAAAACATAGAAAGTAGGATATGGCCTAGCTTCTGTAACAGCAAATTTTTGGTGGATATTTTTATTGTTTTAATGATTTTTAAAATTTTAGAATGGTAAGCCACCCAGAGTCACTTGGTTGAGCTGGGTAGCTATAGAAATTGAATAACTAAAACAAACAAACAAACCCATCCCCTCTCCTATCAAGTTCAGAATCTACAGAAATCTACTATTTGCTCTTAAGCTTCCTCTAGTTATGCTAAAGACAGATAATGGAGCTCAGCAAAATAGTAAGAGAAGATAATCATTTTCTTTATTACTAGAGTTATAACTTTACCTATGATTATTGGGTAGCTGATACAAGCAAGAAGTGTAGAGATCAGGGGTAGGCAACCTTGGCTCTTTTATGATTTGTGGACTTCAACTCCCAGAATTCCTGAGCCAACATGGCTCAGCTTGGAAACTCTCCCTTTCCCCTCAGCATGGCTGGCTCAGGAATTCTGGGAGTTCAAGTCCACGAGTCATAAAAGAACCAAGGTTGCCTACCCCTGGTATAGATCATAGACTAAGTTCCAATCTAGGAACATACATGCCACCAAATCCTTTTGTTTTATTATTTATGTAAATTTATGGTTAAAGCAGTTACAATACCTAGCTGATCTTGACTGATCTTGAAAAATAAATAGGATTAAACTTGATTATATTTGGATATCAGAAATTTCCAAACTATAGGCCACACCGAAAAATGCAAAAAGCATCCCTGAAGAAGATAATAATAGCAAACTACTTCCACATTTTCTTTAACATCAACAATCCAGCAATAGCCAAATAGTCACCAAATGTTAAGCTTGACTGAAGGGAGTCTTTACGATTTTTTTCCCAGAATCTATTCAATAAAAACAGTTGTTCTTTCCCCAAACCACAGAGCCCTCTTTTAAGGACAAAGAATTAACTACATTGTGAACAAAGTTTAAGTGTTTTTAGAGAAAGAGCAAAGCCTAAGATTCTAAAGCTTAGAAATTAATGAATGAACAAGAGAAAGAGTGGATAAAAATATTGATAATGCAGTGCACTATCCAGAACTGTCACATATGATAATCCAGAAATACAGTTTTTGGGATTGATTGTTAATATCTGAACCTATTTGAAGTATTACTAAATACATTTGAAGATGTGAATTTGAGAGAAACTAATAATTGGCCTGAAAAAACTTTTGTGTTCATGAAAATCATGAGAAACAACATGCAGATATCATTATTCTGTGTTAACAGCTTTGTTCAAACTCTCTCACCTTTCAAGAGAATGAGAAGTCCTTAGAATAAACATGGGGTATTGCAAGGATTTGAAGGTTAGATCTGAATGCTACAAAGAAACTGGAAAGAATTGAGAATCACTGCAATATAATTTTTTTAAAAAAAACAATCAGCATGAATACTATTGTATATTACAATTGTTATTACATAGTAAAATAAATAAGGACATACATGAACAAAAGAAGAATCAAAGACAATCAAAGACTAAAGGGGTAATCTAGCCAGACTGATGTTCTCACCGATCCAAATTAAGAATGATACCAGATGGAATAGAAAAAAATGTCACATCCATGTGCAGAATATAAAAAAAATGACTTTAATAAACAAAGATCCACTATCAAGGCAACAATCTGGCTTTAACACATACAAAGAAAGTGATATATAAAGATGCCTTATACATTACACACACAGAGAGACACATTTCAGCCCTTTGAAACTTGCAAGATTCAGTTATTACTAAAGTTGTTCTTAAAAAATAGCTTTAGGTCCACAAAGTATCTATTTCTTAGTCTGGTCTACTTTATAGGGTGGATACTTAAGTGAGATAAATAGGTGTCTAAATTATTCCTTTCTATTAGTGGACTGGCAATAGAAAAAGGGGACGACAGAGAATGAGGTGGCTGGATGGAGTCACTGAAGCAGGAGGTGTGAGCTCCTCCATCATACAATTTTAGGGTTGGAAAGGAAAATATTTTAGTCTAGCCTTGTGTCTAGGGTAGAAATCCTCAGCCCATCCCAGACAAATTGCATTTATCTAATGCTTTGGTAACCAATTAATATAAATGTTTAGATAGCTCAGATGATGAAAAAAATGCTCTTTGGGGCTTGCTTAACTTTAATTAAAATCAAAATTTGGTGAAAAATTAGAGATTCAGTAAGAAGCCTAATCTCTCAACATATTTCAAGACATTGAAACATAAGATGATTAGAAAAGACATATGTTGATGTTATTGTTATATGTACAAATAGCAAAAAAAATGTTTATACCCAACTCAGTATGTATAGAAAGTATTAAGAATTATATTTGTAGACTTCCGGTTCCAGATCGCGGTGTATGCGGTCGTACGGAGAGACTCGTCTCTTCGCTGGCCATTTTCCCTCCGCCGGTAGACCCTTAATCGGCTCAAAAAATCACTCTGGAGGGGCGACCACCGTCGAGCAGGCCCTTGTCTGACTGCGGAAGGGTGGCAGCTCCTTCCGCAGTCCGAGCCAGCTCCTTAGGGCCGACGGAGAAAAGATCGACCAGTAAAATGGCTGATCACCCAGCTGCACCAGCTGAAAGTCAGAAGAACAGCTAAGCATAAAGAACCACCGTGGAGAATCCAGGTGAGACCTTTCCTTCCCACTCTTCGCCCTAACTACTTTCCTGTAAAAAGCT
Source organism: Protobothrops mucrosquamatus (assembly GCF_001527695.2). Lineage (NCBI taxonomy): Eukaryota > Metazoa > Chordata > Lepidosauria > Squamata > Viperidae > Protobothrops > Protobothrops mucrosquamatus. Next base: position 405,974 of record NW_015386802.1, read on the forward strand.
TTCAAACTACTTCCCTGCTTTAAGAGAGCAGCGTTTGTGTACTTGGGAAAAAGAGCTCTGGAAACCAAAGAAATAAAACAGCTAATTTTTTATTGACTATTTAATTTTTTGGATACTTAGGGGTCCTGAAAAAATTCCTACCTTTAAACATTATTATTATTACTCTATTTATTGTGCTGGAGATGTTTTTCTTTTTCTATTTTTCTAATGAGACAAAATTTTATTAACTTGGAAAAAAGATTTTACAGTTTATTGAGGACATCTTGTGGCAAAAATTGTTACTGCAACTGTATTTCTTTTTGCTGTTTGAAAATGGTGTTGACCTTCAAATGATAATAAAAGGGAAAAGATAAAGGACTTGAAACAGCTGGGTGGTGAATTTGTCTATTAGAAATTGGAGGTGGATATTTGTTGACTCTTACTAAATATAGCCTCCACTAAAAGATTAAAATATTTTTTCACCACTGAAATAGAGGAATTTTACCCACAGCTTGATTATGAACTTATACTGGAAAAAATCTTGGGAGCTACGGAGTATATGAAATCTTGGAGAAAAATTAAAGATGATTTTTCAGAATCACAAACTGATTCTCAAATTTTAATGGATCAAGTTATAGGCCAAGGAACAATAGAGGAGGAACAGAGTAACTCCAAAGAAGCCTCTATTCAACAACATATACAACTTAAAGAGATGGAGGGACCATACCTACAACTCAAGTATGAATTTATACTGGGAGAAGTTGTGGAAACTATTGAGCAAATCAATTTTACACAACCCCATATACAATTTATGGAGAATTCTGATGATCAAAGAATAACTTTAACTGAGATACCTGAATTGTCAAAAACAACAGAGACTGACATCCAGACACAAGTCACTGAAAATTGTGACAACATGGACAATCAACTAGTAATTACAACATGGAATAAAACTGATTACACTATTCAGATGACACTGGAAGAAAGGGAAAAGAACTTTGACCAGTCTGAAGTGTCGAGAAATATCTCTATTCAAATACTGAGGTTTGATGACACAGAAGCTTTATTATGGAAACCGGTTTGGCACAGAAAGAAATCTAGAGTTAGATTTAAAAATGTGTTTTAAAATTTCATTTAATGGATTAAAAAGGCTTTAGAGATTTTGACTGATTTAATAACTAACGGAGTATGTGAATTCTGTAAGAGGATAACCTTTGTAATAATATTTTATTTTAGATAAGATAACTATTTGGAGGGGTAAACTTTACTTAATGGGTTAAAAAGACTTTTTATAGATATAGATTAATTGATAGAATATATATTTAAAATAGATAGAAATGTATCTTTTGGACTGATATTTTTATTTCAAGTAAGACAATTATTTTGTAATAGAAGGTGAATAAGAGGGATTTGTGATAAGAGAAGAAATGGTATTAATAAATGATTTATTAGATTAAGAAATAGATTATATATGGAAAATATAAGAATGTTATTATTGGAATAATATATTTATTCTAGATATAATTATTATGTTAGGGAAAAGGGAAATGAGGGACACCCGAAGTGTTAATAATATGTTTATTCAGGGTTAATTGGAATATGGTAACTGTAAATTAGTAAAGCTTAAAAACAGGATTTGGATTTTTATAACTGAAATGTGATTGATGTCTGATTTGATTGATTGAACTTTATTTAGAAATGTATTAATCTGAATATGTAATATTATATGAGGGAAATAGAGAGGGAACTTTTAACGAATTAACTTGAGTTATGATTTTGCTTTTGGATGTTTGATGTCCCCATCTCCACGTTGTTTCCTAAGCACCTTGATGTAAAAACTAAAAAAACCAATAAAATTTGTTTTTTAAAAAAAGAATTATATTTGTTTAATGTAGACAAAAGGAGAATATTACTGGAAGAAGAGAGGATCAAGGAAATATATTATCAACTAACATATTGATTAATTATAGAAATTAATTATTATTGATTGTTTTTAAATATTTTAACCCAGACAACACTAAGCACTAAAGACTGTTATTGTAAATATATATATATGAAAAATAAAAGAATTCAATTTCTCGGTGCTTAATCACTTCTCAAAAGCTCAAATGATATAATAAGAGTAATCTATAAGATAAAGGTGGCAAACGCACTCAACCCACATACATTTTAAAACTATCATTTAAAAACATTAAACTATGGAAATTCATAATGCAAGCCCCTTTAATGCAGTTTCTTACCAGATTAATAGGTCTGAAATATAGAAGATGTAGTAAGGTCATTTTTAAATTTACCATTTTGCCCATTTTTTAATGTCAGTGAATTGGTGGAGTTTCTACCAATGTAACTATTTATTTAGTGTATGACTACCAATCTGAGGTAGTCATACATTCCTTTCATTTGAGATTTAACGAAACCCTCATGTTTCAGTTGACAAAAGTGAACCAAAATGCCAGAATGTTTCTCACTGAATATTTTTAGTAGACATTTCCCATTGAAAAAAAACAATAAACTTTTAATAAGAAATCAACTTTTCAGAATTATTTTACCTGTTTGTTACACATTAAGTTCATCAAATTATGAACACTTGGATCTTCAGTTAAACAACTTAATATTGATCAGGGGCATTATATGAACCATTGATGAAATTATTTGCTGTTTAAATATTTAAACAATAGAAATGAGCCAAAATGTATATGAGAAAAAATTCTGTGTGAACAATCATTTAAGATATATTTTTAAATCTTTCCAAATTCTCTCTTTATCTGTTGGACAACATTTCCTGAGTTCCCTTTTTAATAGTAATTTATTTTTAAAAAAATTACAGCCAAGTGTCTTTAAAAACTTTGGTATGAATAAAACAGCTACTTCCTTATCTCCTAGAGCTCTATGCCTGCTAAAGACTGCTGCCTTGTAGTCTCCTCAAAAGAAGCAATTTTATGGAGCACTTCTGGGTTATCTCAAGTCTTTCCTTGTCTGGAGAGGAATTAGGAAGTCTACTTGTTGACTCTTCATTTGCTGCAGTCATCAACTCTGCTTGTATCAGATCCATCTTCAGATTGATATTTTTTCTTCAGAAGTCAACATTCCCAAAATTCCTAACCAGTATGGCTGTTGGCAAAAGGCTACAAAATATAGCAGCACAAATTTAAAAGCATTGCCTCTCAAAACACAAACTGTGCCATTAAATCCTGAATGATTTCTGTAATGCTGATAGAGGCAAGATTTATTCTCTAATTGGCACTGTATCCACTTTCAAGTAGTCCATATGGAGCATAAGGTTGATTAGCCTAAGGAATCCACAGGGCAGGGGAAACAAAAAAATTCTGCTTTGTTTGTGATAATTCATATCTATAAATATGTATTCAGTAAGGCTTAATTGAGCTGCAGACCCCATAGTTACAAAAAAGATGACAGGTTCAATACTTTAGATCAGAGGCCCCTAACCTTTTAGGCACCAGGGATCCGTTCTGTGGGGGGAGGTTTTTCCGCGGACCAGAGGGGGCATGGTTTCATGTGCTGCCTGCATCCCATGGATGGGGCTTCACTTGTTTGCGTGGCCTGGTTTCTGGCATGCCGTGACTCGGTGCTGGTCCACAGACCGGGAGTTGGGGACCCCTACTCTAAATCTTATGTCCTTGGTGTCTTCTACTGTATTTTCCTATAGAATAATTCAAACTAATATTGTAAATTCTTGCTTTCTGTAACATTATTAAAGAAAAGCACGCCCATACAAAAGTATTTCAATAGTGATTCCATACATTTGCAATAGCATTTCCTTTAATGGCAAATATCTTTCTAAAGATAATCTTGAAAGAAAATACTCAGGCAGACAGATTTATTAATGATCTATATTCTGTTCATAATATTTTATATAGTCCAAATACATTTGGGGAACAACAGTATAAAAAGTGATTATGTACATTATAAAAGTATTGTGCACAATAAACCAACACATTGTTATTCCCAGGCTGTAAACAATAGGAATGTGAAGCCAAGGAACAGTGATTTGCCTAAATTAATTCCTGCACATTGTAGAATTACTTTTATTTCAAGTTGTATTGCTCTGTTAATTTTACTGTCTGGATGCTCCCTTCTTTCTGCCACATATTTTAAGATTTTTAATTGATTTTCACAATCCCTGTTTTATTGTTTATTTATTTATGGAGATAGCGCCTTCTGCTACTAATGGTGGATTCTTTTCCTTTATCAAAATAGTGCTATTAATTTTTATGGCATCAAAACACAAAGCATCTGCAGCACATGCTAGGATTATTAAATGTTTCCCAAAATCACAGATCAGGGATTCCTGGACTTCATTACATATGATTCTTTGACTAGGATCTATTGTTTTCTTGAGTCATCAATAAGATTTCCCCTTCCTCAAACTGTATGTTGCATAGCTTTGCTAAAGGCAAGATGTGGCAGATACTGTATAAAATTTGAATTGGGTCTTTACTGCTTAGCTTTACTGTTGTTAATTAGTAGTGGTGGCAAGACATCCTTTGACTGAGAGAGGAAGAGATGCAATATGCAGTGTGATGTATAATGTGCAAATTGTTTTCTAGTCTGACTCAGCAGTGGCTTGTCTGGTAGCCCAGGAGGTCTGCCTAGGCATGACCTGATAAAAGTCTGTTTAGTTTAACTGCTTGTTTGCTAAGCAGGGGACATGAAAAGAGTCCCCACAGGTGTCCCCTGGACAACGGTGATGTCACTGGCTAATCCTTTCAACCAGGAAGCGCCTTAAACGGTGCCTCTGACATGAACAAGATGGGGACTAGAATAAACTTGGAACAAGAAGAGAACAAAACTCTAAACCAGCGGTTCTCAACCTATGGGTCGTGACCCCATTTGGGGTTGATCGACCATTTTACGGGGGTCGCCAAGCAAGGCTGTCCGCCATTTTTTTGGTCCGCCATTTTTTTCCCCTTTTCCGGCGGGTGCCTTACCTCCCTTGGGCTGGGCCAGCTGGTGGTTGGCCTGCTCCGTCTCTGCCGCTTGCCAGCTACGCCTCGGCCAGTGCAGGGGGCGTAACCACGCATGCACAGCACTCCCAGGCAGGGAAAGTCCTCGACTTACGACCGGCTGGGTAGTCCTCGACTTATGACCGGTTTAGTCCTCGACTTATGACCGGTTTAGTCCTCGACTTACGACCGGTTGGGGGTCGCGGCATTAAAAAGGTTGAGAACCACTGCTCTAAACAAAGGAGCTGGAGCTATGGCCCATGTTTTTATGCTTTCTCTGGAGATCATTTTCCTTATCTGAAAGAGATTTGAAGATCCAGAAAGAGGCAGACATTCCTTCTCACAGTTTTCAATAGTTCAAAAGCAAGCAAGCTTGTCTTTTATAAATAAGAAACAATACTGTCTTGAATTTAAAATTGATTTCCTTGAAGGGTGAACAATTATTCTATCAATAATTCTTTTTTCCCTCTGAGCTAAAACAAACAGGAGCAAACATTATTGATATAATCTAATTCCTCCACTTACTTACTTACTTAATGGTTTACTGCAGCAAATATATATTACCTAGTGGCAATGAGCCCCCAAATTACATCATCCTAGCTAAATTTAATTTTCTAAAAGGAGGTGTTTAGTAAATCGTGGACACTCTTATGATTTTCTGGGTTCTTTTACTCTTCTTCCCTCTTAAAGAACATATTCCACTTTGGTCTTATGTAATCAAAAGGAAAAGGAATAATTAAAGACTGCAGATTACCCATTCAGGTAATTTATGTTTGCTTTACAAAGTACAAGTAGTTCTCGACTTACAACCGTTTGTTTAGTGATCATTCAAAATTACAGTGACACTGAAAAAAGTGTCTTATGACCATTTTTCACAATTACAACAATTGCTGCATTCCCATGGTGAAGGAAAAGACAAAAGGTACCCTCCCCTAAAATTATAACCTCTATAGAGAATTGGTATTTGCAGACATTTTCTAGTGCATGAGAAGTAATCGAATTAGCTTAGCTAGTAAAATGCTCAGAACATGCTTGCTCAGAGTGGAACAAGGCAATTGCATGCACAAGAAACCTGAGGGTCGCAAGAATAGGGAACAGATGGTCATGCTAAAATATATATAGATTTTACGGATATGTCAAAGGCAATAGTTTGAGAAAAGAGAAACTTGGGGGGAGGTAATGTACTAATTATGGCATGCTGTGCTACTTGTTATTGGAAATTAGAGGAAATGTGCTGATGATTGTTAGACATTGCAAATGCAAGCTAAGCGACATTAACAAACTTTGGTAAGGTCATTGGGTGACCTAAGGTAGGCTTATGGAGAAGTATTTATAAAAACTGTACTATTGCAGGAGTGGCCTTTGGAAGGCTTATTGGGAATGATCTACCTATGTTCTTACTTTGTGCATAATAAAGCTTTTGTAAATCTCTACCTCACTGTGTGGTTTATTGGGCATTGCACACCAGTTTTCTGGGACAACAGAAATAGAGCACAGCAATGATGAAAACTATCCTGAATGCATATGGGTCAATATAAAAGGGGGGGGACGACGACATTGCCATAGGTGTATACTATAGGCCACGCAACCAAACACAGGAAATAGATGAACTTTTTGCTAATCAGCTAACTAAGGTATA
>NW_015386802.1:412655-419178 GCF_001527695.2 Protobothrops mucrosquamatus
TAATTCTCACTAACAGAGATGAAATGATAGAAGGTGTTGAAGCCATAGGAACCTTGGGAGGAAGTGACCATGCAATATTGGAATTCAACATTATGGAAGCACAAGCAATAGAACACAGTCAAACTAGAGTCTTGGACTTCAAGAGAGCTAATTTCAATAAACTTAGAGAGGGTTTGGGAAGGATTCCATGGATGAGAATTCTCCAGGGGAAAACAACTCAAGAGGCTTGGGAAATTTTGAAAAGTGAGATAATAAAGGCCCAGTCTAACACAATACCAACAAAGAGGAAAAATAACAGCTCTCAAAAGAAACCAGCATGGATGCATAAGGAACTCTCTGATCAATTGAAAGATAAAAAGAACAAGTATAGAAAGTGGAAAGAGGGACACATAACTAAGTCAGAATATCAGCAAATAGCCCAAGCCTGCAAAGACGAAGTGAGGAAAGCTAAGGCTCAGAATGAACTAAGGCTTGCAACCAAAGTCAAAAATAACAAAAAAAGCTTCTTTCAACATGTAAAAAACAAGAAAAAAGTGAAGGAAACAATTGGTCCATTAGTGGGTGAAAGTGGCAAGAAGGTGACAAGCAACAGGGAGAAAGCAAAACTATTTAACTCATTTTTCGCATCTGTCTTTACACAAAGGGAAAAAACCAGACCAACCTACCAAAAATAGTGCCATAAAAACAAAATAGAGATACAAGTTAAGATAGGCAAGAAAATGGTAAGTGAACACCTGTCCAGCCTAGATGAGTTCAAATCACCAGGACCAGATGGATTACACCCCAGGGTTCTTAAGGAGCTGGTGGATGTGATCTCAGAACCACTGAACTATATTTTTCAAAGATCTGGAGCACTGGGGAACTACCAGAGGACTGGAAAAGAGCTGATGTAGTTCCCATCTTCAAAAAAGGAAAAAAAAAGGACCCAGGAAATTACAGACCTATCAGCCTGACCTCAATACCTGGGAAGATTCTGGAAAAGATAATCAAACAACGAATCAGCGAACACGTACAGGCAAACAAAGTCATTACTAAAAGCCAACACGGGTTTGTCAAAAACAGATCATGCCAGACAAATCTTATTGCATTCATTGACCAGGTGACAAAATTAGTGGACCAGAGGAATGCTGTGGATATAATTTACTTGGACTTCAGTAAGGCATTTGACAAAGTAGATCACAATCTACTACTTGATAAGATAGAAAAATGCGGGTTAGACAGCATCACCACCAGATGGATCCGTAGCTGGCTGACCGGCCGTACTCAGCGTGTGGTCCTCAATGGAACCACATCTACATGGAGGGAAGTGTGTAGTGGGGTGCCCCAGGGCTCTGTTCTGGGCCCAGTGCTCTTCAACATCTTCATCAACGATGTGGACGAGGGGATAGATGGGGAACTCATCAAATTTGCAGACGACACCAAGCTGGCAGGAATAGCCAACACTCCAGAAGACAGGCTTAGGATACAGGAGGATCTGGACCGACTTGAACACTGGGCGCTATCTAACAAAATGAAATTCAATGGTGAAAAAAGTAAGGTTCTACATTTAGGCAAGAAAAACCAAATGTACAGGTATAGTATAGGGGATATCTTGCTCAATAGTAGTAACTGCGAGAGGGACCTCGGAGTCCTAGTGGACAATCACTTAGATATGAGCCAGCAGTGTGCTGCAGCTGCCAAAAAAGCCAACACAGTACTAGGCTGCATTACAGAGGGATAGAATCAAGATCACGTGAAGTATTAATACCACTTTACAATGCCTTGGTAAGGCCACACTTGAAATACTGCATCCAGTTTTGGTCACCACGATGTAAAAAAGATGTTGAGACTCTACAAAGAGTACAGAGAAGAGGAACAAAGATGATTAGGGGACTGAAGGCTAAAACATATAAGGAACGGTTGCTGGAATTGGGTATGTCTAGTTTAACGAAGAGAAGGACGAGGGGGGACATGATAGCAATGTTCCAATATCTTAGGGGCTGCCACAAAGAAGAGGGAGTCAGGCTATTCTCCAAAGCGCCAGAAGGCAGGACAAGAAGCAACGGATGGAAACTAACCAAAGAGAGAAGCAACCTAGAACTAAGGAGAAACTTCCTGACAGTTAGAACAATTAACCAGTGGAACAACCTGCCTCCAGAAGCAGTGAATGTGCCAACACTGGAAGTTTTTAAGAAGAAACTGGACAGCCATTTGTCCGAAATGGTATAGGGTTTTCTGCCTGAGCAGGAGGTTGGACTAGATGACCTCCGAGGTCCCTTCCAACTTTATCATTATTATTATTATATATGATCAAAGTTCAGATGTTTGGCAACTGACTCATATCTATGATGGTTGCTGTGTCCTGGGGTCACGTGATCACCTTTTGCAACTTTCTGATAAGCAAAGTAAATGGTGAGGCCAGATTCACTTAACAACCATGTTACTGCAGTGATTCACTTAACAACTGTGGCAAGAAAGGTCATAAAATGGGGCAAATCTCACTTAACAACTTTCTTGCTTAGCTACAAAAATTTGGGTCTCAATTGTGATTGTAAGTCAAGGATCATGTATTTTGTAGTAATAGAGGAGAATATTTGTAGCTCAGGGTTAAAATGAGAAGTCCTTAATACTTTCTGAGTTTGCTTGTTTTCCTGTAGCCCAGTGGTTCTCAACCTTTTTAATGCCGCGACCCCAACTGGTCGTAAGTCGAGGACTAAACCGGTCGTAAGTCGAGGACTAAACGGTCGTAAGTTGAGGACTAAACCGGTCGTAAGTCGAGGACTACCCAACCGGTCGTAAGTTGAGGACTTTCCCTGCCCGGGAGCGCCGCGCATGCGTGGTTCCACCCCCTGCGCTGGCCGAGGCGTAGCTGGCAAGCGGCAGAGATGGAGCAGGCCGACCACCAGCTGGCCCAGCTCAAGGGAGGTAAGGCACCCGCCGGAAAAGGGAAAAAAAATGGCGGACAGCCTTGCTTGGCGACCCCCATGAAATGGTCGATCGACCCCAAATGGGGTCGCGATCCATAGGTTGAGAACCGCTGCTGTAGCCACTTCATTAGCAAGTGCACTGATGGTGTTACCTAGTTTGATAATGACTCAGCTGCAAGAAAACAATCTAAGCTCACTGAGCACCAAGGACCCCTTGTTTATTTTCTGAATAAGAAGAAGCAAGGAATGGCTAACACGGTCTCTATGTTTGGAGAGACATTTCAGGCTATGGAGTCACATTACCTTTTAACTATTTAGGAAATAAACTTAACATCCTGACTTTTTTAATATGTGTTTGTGGAATATTATAATGATATTATAATAATAATATTGTATGTATACTGAGAAGTTATGCACCCGAGATAAACTGACCAAATTAGTAGACCAGCGAAACGCTGTGGACATAGTATACTTAGATTTCAGTAAGGCATTCAACAAAGTAAACCACAATCTACTGCTTGGTAGCTAGAAAATGGTGGAATAGGCAACATCACCACCAGATGGATTTGTAGCTGGCTGACAAACTGTACTTAATAAGTAGTCCTCAATGGTACTACATCCACATGGAGAGAAGTAAGCAGTGGGGTACCACAAGGCTCCATCTTAGGCCCAGTACTCTTCAATATCTTCATCAATGATTTAGATGAGGGAATAGAAGGGGAACACATCAAATTTGTAGATGATACCAAACTGGCAGGAATAGCCAACACCCCAGAAGACAAGCTCGGGATTCAAAAAAATATTGACAAACTTGAACAATGTGCAGCAACAGCCAAAAAAACTAATACAATTCTGGATTGTATAAATAGAGGCATAGAATCAAGATCACGCAAAGTATTATTACCACTTTATAAAACTCTAGTGAGACCACACCTGGAATACTGTAACCAATTTTGGTCACCATACTACAAAAAAGATGTTGAGACCTTGGAAAAAGTTCAGAGAAGAGCAACTAAGATGATCCAAGGCCTGGATCAAACATATGAAGAACGGCAGCAGGACTTGGGTTTGGCTACTCTAAAGAAAAGAAGAAATAGGAGTGACATGATAGCAGTATTCCAGTATTCGAGAGGCTGCCACAAAGAAGAGGGGTCAAATTATTCTTCAAAGCACCAGACGGCAGGACAAGAAACAATGGTTGGAAACTGATCAAAGATAGAAGCTACCTGGAATTAAGGAGAAAGTTCCTAACAGTGAGGACAATTAACCAGTGGAATAGCTTGCCTCCAGAAATTATGGGCGCTCCATCATTGGAGGTTTTTAAGAAGAGACTGGACAATCACTTGTCTGAGATGGTATAGGTTCTCCTGCTTGAGCAGGAGGCTGGATTAGAAGACCTCCAAGGTCCCTTCCAGCTCTACTCTACTCTACTCTACTCTACTCTACTCTACTCTACTCTACTCTACTCTACTCTACTCTACTCTACTCTACTCTACTCTATTCCTTGTGTGTCCAATCACACATGGCCAACAAAGAATAATCTAGTCTATTCCGTTCTGTTCTGTTCTATTTTCTATTCCATTCATTCTATTCCATTCCAAAATATGGAGCAAATTCACTTGTAATGGACAATATATGGAGGATTATAAATATGAATTAAGTTTTTCCAAGTAGAATAAAAAGGGCATTATAATAGAAATGGCTAATCTTTGGTTCTTGGATCTTGGCACAATGAAGAGATCATATCTAAAAAAACAAGAGTTCCTTGCACAAGTATTTCACTGCACAGATCAACACACAAACATTTTCTTATATTGCAAGGGACTGATCTTGACAGCCCTTGACTTTTGTATGAGTCATGTATGAAGCGATAAGAGGAAGGCTATTAGTAAAATACACAGTTTTGCTACAACAGCATAGTTATTGCATGGAGCTGCAAGGCACTCATATCATTTTTCTGAAATAATCTGATATTCATCCATGTAATCAGCTTCCCAAATCAAACACGTCCCCTGATTTCTAGTCTGGGAAGGAGTATCTTCAGGGAGGAAAAAAAAAACATTTTGTTTCTGCTCTTAGGAAAAGTAAGTCCTCCCCCACTGATTTTTAAATGGACTTTAAAGAATGGATTACTTTTGAGCCCATTCCAGAAATCCCAAATGTCATCACTAGACCACTTGTTGTGCAGAAGACCTAGTCCTTAAAACTCATTTTTTCCAGCTCTTTGAATTCTGAGCTTCAGTTCTGTTCTTACAGTCCAAGAGAGCACTTGGATTACTCCAGTAAGACAACTCAATTATTTCTTTTGTTCTTTGTAATGTTTTGACTTTTTTTTTTAAATCACCTTGATTTTGTCTGTAGTTTCTCTTCCGGTCCCAGGGTAAAAAGAAGACAGTAATGAGTTTGTCCTCATTCATTTCTATGATATAAACACTTGAACTGTACCATTCAAGCACAGTATTTTTGTCAAGAGTTTAAGACCAAAAATGTTTCTACTGGTAGCTGCAAAATTGCTATTCATAATCCTGAAATTCTTGATGCCATCAGAATACTGTACTTGTTGGTGGGAAGGAGGGCATGCCCACAAGTCTTGAGATTTCTTAAACAAGCTACTATTTATAAAGAATTCAGACATTTTATGGATCAGCATTCTCCATCCAATTAATATTACCTGACCTGCTATTTTCAGGACTGCCTCATTAACAGCCAATTTTTGTGGTTCTTACCTGGATACATGTAAGATGAACATGCTTTTTCAATGGCAGGACCATATGGAACAAACTGAAACTGGAGTAGAGGCTGCTTCGTTGTTAAAAAATTAGGGTTTTAAAATATACCTTTACTCAGGTGTTTTAATATTTTACTATTTTTTCCAAATTTTTACAACCAGTTCAAGTGGGTATTGGTCAGGTTATTTACATTATTTACATTTTTAGATTCATGACCCTGCCTTATGTCTGAATGTGTTGGATTTGCAAATCTCAGGATTCCAAAGTAGTATAGCCTTTAGTTAGAAATCCAGAGATTTGCAGCCTCAAATCTCTGCAACCTGGGATTCTTTATAGAAAAGATATAACTCTCATTATATCTCTTGAATCTTATAAAAGAAAAAAAAAACACCCTATACTATACTGCCTAAAAAGTCTCTATAATGTCAGGGGGAGAAATTTCCTGACAGAAAAATTAATCAGAGGAACAATTTGCCTCAAGAAGTTGTGGGTGTTCCAACACTGGAGGCTTCTAAGAAGAGATTGGACAATCATTTTTGTGAAATGGTATAGGATTTCCTTCCTGAGCAGGGGGTTGGACTAGAAGACCTCCAAGGTCCCTTCCAACTCTGTAATTCTGTTATTCTGAAATATTGCTTTCCTTTGATTCTGGAAGACTCAGACAAAAAAGGGGGAGGACTTTTGCAAGTTCAAGCTGGCAGGAATAGCCAACACTCCAGAAGACAGGCTTAAGATACAGAAGGATCTGGACAGACTTGAACACTGGGCACTATCTAACAAAATGAAATTCAATGGTGAAAAAAGCAAGGTTCTACATTTAGGCAAGAAAAACCAATTGCACAAGTACAGCATAGGTGGCACCTTGCTCAATAGTAGTAACTGTGAGAG
>NW_015386802.1:419288-428314 GCF_001527695.2 Protobothrops mucrosquamatus
TGAGAACAATTAACCAGTGGAACAACCTGCCTCCAGAAGCGGTGAATGCTCCAACACTGGAAGTTTTTAAGAAGAGACTGGACAGCCATTTGTCCGAAATGGTATAGGGTTTCCTGCCTGAGCAGGGGGTTGGACTAGATGACCTTCAAGGTCCCTTCCAACTTTACTATTATTATTATTATTATTATTATTATAAATACTGTGGTTTAATTTTTAAGATTGCTTCTACTTTCTACTTCATTATTTAAGTGAACAAATAACAATTTTCCAAAAGCAGTTTTTCCCTAAGGGAACAATGGAAACCTGTTCATTAGTCAGATATGCTCATTTAAAGCAGCCACTTTTATAAATTAATATGCATGTATATTTGTTATAAAAATCTGCTACTTACCTATCTGCAACACTGTTAAAAACAAAGTCATTGTATGCCATATGCAGTTAAACTAATGGGGAAAATATCAGTGGTTTCTCCTACTAAAGGCAGGCAAGAATAAATCACTTTTTCTTGAAGAAAGAAATATAAGATGCCAACTGCTCTAGGGCAAAATTTCTTAAAATTCTTATTTTCATGGGCTACTAAATAAATGTTTTGATAATATGGAGGTCATCCAATTACAAAGATTTTAGTCTTATGCTTAGCCTTTGGTCAATTTTTCCCCACAAGATAATGATTATATCATTTATGTATAACTTCCCCAGATTTTGAAAGGCTTTTTGAAACAATAATATTAAAAAAAAATAATGTTTACTATCTGAATTACTTCATGCACCCCACACCAAAATAAAGTTTTCTTTGCATAAACCTGGTCAAAAATGTTTCTTAGTAGAAATCTGCTGCTAACAGGCTGGGGATGAGTAGACAGCCAGGCTGATTAATTTTTATTATTATTAATTCCATATCCTGTTCATCCATTTTCTTTGGTGATACTTACACAAGATCACAATTCTACTCAGACAAAATATATGGACTCACATTTGGTAACAGTGCTTTAGACTTGTTCCCTATTGTCATTGTTCTAGATTTTAATAGGCTCTTTGCAACCTGTTTTATCACTTGCATACTTCAGTGAACCAAGATTCAACCATGATTCATTTTCATGAACAGTAATGACAACTTCCACCTTTGCTCTGAGCTGACTGTCAGCAAACATGGGAAGGCAGGGACTGATATGATAAACAGCTCTGTCTAGTAAACACAGGGAAATTGCACAGCAGAATTACTGCTCTACAATGTCACACACAGCATTATGACCATAACTATTCTCTATATCTCCAAAGACAAAAACAAGTCTAAAGGAAAACGGGTTCCTCCTATTTCTAATTCTCAGACTCAAGTCTTCTATGTTTTATTACTCAAATTAAGTAAGGTCATGAAGCATTTCTGGCTTGAAGGAAAAACACTTTAGTGCTCCTTAAACCAAAGGCAACTTTCCCAAGAGATTTCAGGAAAAGATACACCAACTTTAATAAGTTGTCATCAGGTGCAATGTTAGCTCGTTCTATCTGAACCCTTGCATGAATTATAATTAATCATAATTAATTATAAGAATTAGCCAGACAACATAGGATTATTAGGCAGAGTTGTGTTCAAGTTCAAATCCAGGGTGGTCATGAAACTTAGTTTAATGAATGTCACTTGGAGTTGCTGGATATATTTGTATAGATATCTAACAAATAAATGTGAAATGTAAAGATATCTGTGAAAATATACTGCCATTCAGTTAAGAAACTTGGAATTTGATCCTGGCTATCTGATTCAAGTGTCCCATCAATATTTGATATCTCCTCATTTAAATTAGAATCTTATATGTTGTTTAATTTTTGATTGGGAACCACCCAGAGTTGGTTAGAATATGAGGGGCTATATAAATGTTTTAAATAAATGAAATCTCTTTATTACACATAAATCTGTGGATTATTGTAATAAATTAGCATACGTTTCCTCTAATCTCCAAGAACACATACATAGGCAATTATGAAACAGGTTCATTATATAAATTTTGTAGTCAAATTAGGATTTCTAACCTACATTTTAAAGAACTATTTTTAATGTATACATTTTTTCTATATTTACATTAATTGCAAAATTATTCAGTTCCAGAAATAAATAATGCTTGATGTAAGACTGCCAGATTGTGCTAGATTGTGATTTGTAAGGTCATTGCAGCTTATGTTAATAAATATGAAAAGGTTACCATTGTTTTATTTTGCAGATTTCCTACTGCCCTAAAAAAGATCAAAAGATCACTAAGCAATGTTTCTTAGCTAGCTTAGAATTTTCTAATCCCGTAATAAAATAATAGATTGAAAGTATTATATATTCTACATAAAGGAAATAACTTTGCAAAGGCTATTTGGAATGTTTAGGCCTCTGGTAGGTTGTTATGATAATATATTCCCAAAAGAAAAAGATCAGTCCTATCACTAAATATTGTATAGTTTTACAATAGTTAGAAAGATTCTTAAATAACACACTAGAGGTTTATTTAAAAATCACTAGGCTAATTTTGTATATTGTTGATATGTTGTGTAATTATAACCACTGTTTTTAATTTAAAGTTTTAAAACATGATTTAAAATGGTTAAAAGCTACTGTGGGAAATCTTCATTTTAAAGGCTTGCATGCCAACTTAAACAAAGAAACAAACAAAAATCAAAACATTTAAAAATCAGTAGAGCAATTTTATTTCCAGTTTGCTTAGATTCAATTCTAAGTCAATCAAGATATAAGATAATATTTAGATGTTTTCAAAACCAAACAATAAAAACAAATAATAAATATGCAGTTTATAACACTGGAAACCAGAATATCTCTGCTTTTCATAAGAAGTTAATTATAAATGTCACAATGAGGAGCTGACCAGTGGTGGGATTCAGCTGATTCGCACCACTTCAGCAGAATCAGTAGCTAATTTTTTGTTGCCCAGGCCCAAAATGGACTTCTGGAAGCGACATCCACACAGAGAACCGGTTGTTCACATATCTGAATCCCACCTCTGGAGCTAACCCAAGAGAGCTGCTTCATGCTGAAGTTTTAAATTGTAAGTTAGCCAAAGGACCAAATAATACACCACTTAATTTGTCAGATAGACAGAGTCCGAAAAGGACTGAGCAACATAACAATTAAAAAAATGCTTGTGTAAAATTAGTAATGAACCAGCATGACGTATTCACTTCATGGTCTTCCTGCTTGAAGTGCTTTAGTGAAAAATTTTCAGATATGATTGGATTCTAAGACACTTTAATGTAAAAATTAAACATGGTAAATCATAAGTATTTATGTTCATAAACTTAGAGTAGAGCAAATCTTATTATGTCTTTAAGAAGTATTCCAGGAAATGATATTTTTCCTCCAAAGGTTATCACATCTTACACTACAGAGCCTACTGAGATCTGCAAAGCCTATTTAAGGAATTGGAGCTTAACACGCTGGCAGAGCAGAAGAAGCAGTCATACTGTTGTCTGGATGTACAGTACAAAGAGCATTCAAACAATCTGGCACCACACAGCACTATAATATTTGCTTATTATGTTTATAATCCTCGTATTCTCAGAGGTTGCAAGTTAGGAGTTGTGGCTTATACAATAAACCAGGAAGACCAAGATGAATTCCTACTAGACTTTCTCCCCCTCCTCCCCTTGTCCTCCTCCTCCTCCTCCTCTTCTACCCTTCCTCCTCCACCACCACCTCCTCCTCCTCCTTTCCCCAGTCTATCTCACAAGTTGATTATTGTGGAGATGAAATGAGCTCCATATACAGATCTTATATCTTGATCTTCCACAGGAACAGCACCATAAGAACAAAATTTAACAAGAACAGAACAAACCTGAAAAAATAATACATGAGCAAAATGCTTATGGTTATGTGCTATCTTAGGTCTCTGTCTGATCAAGAACCATTTGGTCTTTTATAAACCTTTTACCTCCAGAGTTTCCTACACCCATAATAGACTATTTTGATAGAGAGATAAGAACAAAATCAACTTTAAAGGACAGACAAATCCCACAATTAAGCAAGCAAAGTGCCTGTTATTGAAAGTGCTTTCCATCTGATCTTTACATACAGAAGCTGTAATATCTGGGCTCTATGAGAAATATACTACGCAGTTAGAAATAACTTTTTTAAAAACATTAAAAAGATGTTCTTCATCTATAATAGCAGCATTTAGAATGTAATAATCATTTAGTTGCTACTCCTGATCACAGTAGTGCCATAATATAATCCAGATGAGTATCTGAACATCATTAGAAATGAAGTATCAATACACATACAGTATACACCACCATCATCAGATTAGCAGACTGACTGGTAACTATGGCAACAAGGGGTCAAGAAAGCTGGACAGCATTGAACATTTTTTTAATCCCCACATCTCCTTGGAGTGAAACATGAGTGCTTGTAACTCTCTGATCTGCCCTTGTCTTTGAATGTCCATCTAGCACAGAGTAGAACTAAGCCAATTAACTTTTACAGAATTGCTAGAATTGCAAAGAACCTGTCAAGACTGTTTTTATCAATTACATCTCACCTCATTTTCCTGCAATCAAAAACTTCCATCTCATGCAACAAAATAAAATAGGAATGCTAATTACAAATCTACTAATTGCATTTTCAGAAACACCCGGCTAAGAGATGAAACAGATTGTGTCCCACTCAACATGTCTCTGTAAAGTAACTCAATAATACTAAAATAGATCCAGAATCTTAAAATCTCCCATTCATTCTTCTCTGAATTTAGACCTTTTTTTACATTACAGAATGTTGAGCAAAATTCCAGTTTCTAAAAATTGAATTCCAAACAAATTACATTAGTAATTTTAGCAGTCAAGATTAATGTCTACATAGCCATATTTATAAATACATTAATGAAATTGCTTAGAAAATCCAAAATAATACATGCTCTTTTTGTTTTTTCATCTTAGATACCTTGATATAAATATTACATGCTTCCTGGAAGGTACAAGGAAGATTGAAGTGGCTCATAAGCAATCACTTGTTCCATATGTCAACTGATTTTTCAAACACATTCATAAGTGAAATTCATATTTAAGAGTCTTTCCTTCCTTTCTGTAAATAACATTAATTGTAGCTTTCAGACTCTTCCTCAGAATCAAAGAAACATAGTCTCATTTCAATATCTAATATGCATAAGATCCAATATTCAAGTCTGAGAAAATTGACAAAGTGGAAGACAGAATACATTATTCCATTCTATTAACATGTTTTGTTATATATGACAAGCAAAAATTGGCATTCCTTTTAAGAGTCACACTTTCTCCTTCCTATTCCATAATGAAGGGGTCCATTGTATGCAATCAGCAACTACAGGAAAAAAATGTTGATTCCTGGCAAACTAAAAATGCAGATTTTAACAAATATCATAAACTGCATGACATGATATTGTACAGGTAGTCTTCACTTAACAATGATAATTGGCATTGAAAACTCAACCAGTGAGCAACACAGTCATAAAATACAATGTCAGGTGACCATGCTGACTTACTAAGGCAGTTATGG
This sequence comes from Protobothrops mucrosquamatus, assembly GCF_001527695.2. Classification (NCBI taxonomy): domain Eukaryota; kingdom Metazoa; phylum Chordata; class Lepidosauria; order Squamata; family Viperidae; genus Protobothrops; species Protobothrops mucrosquamatus. Next base: position 424,807 of record NW_015386802.1, read on the forward strand.
CAGTTCCAGTTGTGATCATTAAGTAAATCCCATACAGTTGCAGTATCCTGCAGTCACATGATTGCCAGTTGTGACCTCCTGCTGGCATCCCCATTGACTTTTTTGTCAGAAGCTGGCAGTAAAAGCTGCAAATGGCAATTGCATGACCTGCAGGATGCTGCATCTGTCACAACTGTGATCTGGTTGCCAAGCATCCAAATCATGATCACATGACTGTGTAGCACTGTAATGGCATCGACTATGAGAAATGATTGTAAGTTCACTTGTTTAGTCCCACTGTAACTTTGAATGGTTTCTGAATGAGTGACTGCTGGATGAGAACTACCTGTAAGTTTCAAATTTACAGAAATAATTTCTTACATTTCTGAACTGAATTGGACACTGAATGTCAACTTCACAGAACTTGCTAACAGGATATGAAATATAAAAAATAAAACATAACATTTTACATCTGTTCAGCAAGACAGCAAAGGAGGAAACTCATGCTGAATGCATCATAATTGAAAATGGAGATTTCTCTCATTCCACAGCAGAATCTGTATCAAAACACCATACCTTTGTCACTCTGATGGAATTACACTTTACTGCATGTAATCACAATCTTGTAGAAGACAACTAGACATATTCTACTCAAGGACATGGATTTTTCTACCTTTCTTGACATGGGTTTTCTCCATTGAGGCTTTCCCAGTGCCTGAAAAAGTTTTCACTAAGATAATAATAATAATGATAAAGTTGGAAGGGACCTTGGAGGTCATCTAGTCCAACCCCCTGCTCAGGCAGAAAACCCTATACCATTTCGGACAAATGGCTGTCTGGTTTCTTCTTAAAAACTTCCAGTGTTGGAGCATTCACCACTTCTGGAGGCAGGTTGTTCCACTGGTTAATTGTTCACCCTTGCACCCTGATAAAAAAGAGACTCTTTTTTAAATATGAAAGTGAACTCACTAAAGTGCCTTATTGTATGCCTATAACATTCCATATTTTCTATCAATTTGTTTGCTGCATTCAATGATTTTTTTTGTTTTGGTCTCTCACTGTGAAATGTAGAATGGGGTTTTATTGACATTAACTATTTTCAACTGTTCTGTGGATTCTTTTGAATGTAAAATTTGGCAGGCTTTAAATGAACTGTATCAGTTTATAAAGTAACCTAATTATGCCAGCCCTATTTGGCTGGTGGAGGAAGAGCCCATGTAAATAAACTCAATATTGTACAAAACAAGAGACGAGCAAGTATTTCAGAGTCCAAATGTAACCTTCATGTGCTGAGCTTGAATAGTTTTGCACATGACTGAGATGATATTATAATCTGAAGAGTAGTCACTTGGGTGCCAACAAATTGTGTGCCTGGAGAAGCTGCTGTATGGTTAAAAAAAAATATCAGGTATTAAGTGGTACCACAGATTTCCATCTCACTGTCAAAGAAGACAATAAGGGACAAGGACAAAGAGTCACACCTGTATATACCATATTCTCCGATTTTACTCTGCACCCCTCCTGCTCTAATTAGCATATGATATTGTTCCACGTCCAACTGAAAATGATTGCCTTTTCGTGTAATTTATTTCCCTAATTCCTCATTTGTTTCAAATGCAACAATTAGCACTACGAGGGTCAGGCAATAAGTGTGAAGGGTTAATAAGAACCAACCCTGGATTCAAATAATAATTACATAATGAGGACTTTCATAGTGATGAAATGCAACTGTAGATTAAATTGCTGCCCTTCCCCACCCCATTTTTGTATCTGCCACACAGACTATATCATTCCATTGTCTGTGTTGCAAAGGAAGAGTGATCATCACTGACCTTTTCTATGGCAGTAATATAACTATATATTTGATATATTTGAAGAAATGTTTCTTTAAAAAAAAGCCTGTGCTACAGCTTATGCTACTATAAAGCAAGTTTAACTGTTTCAGTATGCCAAATGCATATCATGCTATGAACCATCACAGCAGTACATAGTATTGATTTAGAAAGAGACCAGAAGATTGGCAAGGTAGATAGGGCATAGTGTGCTCTCTGGGGTTTATGCATTATTTAGCCTTCATAGTTTCATCAGAGGTTAGTGCCTACATGGCTTTTTTAAAATGACAGAATTTCTCTTCTGCAGGCAAAGCAGCCATCATAGATGAGAGAATAGAAGCATGGAACATACCAGAAATAGTACATCAGGCTGTTTTTCTTGGCAGAAGTAAGGAGAAAAGAGTAAAATAGAAGAAGCACGTATGGATGCATGGACTGGGGAAAAAATGAAGCTCATAAATAGAAAAGGGTATAAGCAAAAAAATGAGACAAGGAACCTCCAAAATGAAAGCAAATACATTTAGGGGAGCATAATTCAGCCTTCTTCAGCTATTACTAATACACCCTCAGGGCATCAAATCGAGGTAGTATGTGCTAATTCATTCACTAGTACTCCTTCTGTTTATGACATGTAAGATATAGAAGAGGAAACAGTTTCTTTTTCTTCTTTGATGGGTTTGCTACTCTCAGTTTCCCACAAATAATAATAATAAGCCTACTGTGCTGGAGAGACCAAACTGACCTACAAGAAAGATCAAATGAAGAACAGAAAAGGAGCATGGGGAAGATAAAGCATTATATGGCAATACATTAAAATATAGCAGGAAAACAGATAAGAACATGGGGCAATGGCTAAGAGCAGGAAAGTTGAAGAAAGATGGCCTAACCCAGCCTTAGGTATAAGTGCATATCAAGCCAGAATTGAGAAGACAGCAACAAATAGCAAGTGCCACCTCTGCAAAGAAGCTGAAGAAACAGTGGATCATCTGGTTAGCTGCTGCAAGAAGACTGCATCTGTCTATAAACAACAGCACAACAAAATACAACAGTGGCAGATTGGAAGATCTACAATTACCATTTGGCTGCAAGCAAGAACTGGTGGGACCATAAAGTACAGAAAGTCATAGAAAATGAAGAAGCTAAAGTGCCTTGGTATTTTAGAATTCAAATGGACAGACATCTGCCACATAACATCCCAGACTTAATAACTGTCAACAACTGTCTGGTTAGTGCACATGGCAGTACCTGGAAACAACATAAAAGAACTGAAAGAACTGGAGAAGATAACAAAAAAGACCTGCAAATAAAAATAGAACAATTATGGCAAAACAAAGCAAAAGTAGAATCAATAGTAGTAGGCGCTTTGGGTGCAATCCAAAAACAATTAGAACACCACTTGAAGATGATTGGCATTGACAAATTCACTATCAATCAATTGGAAAAAGGCAATTTTATAACACCATGAAATATTTATTTATTTATTTATTTATTTATTTATTTTATTTAATTATATTTTTACCCCGCCCTTCTCCTTGCGGACTCAGGGCGGCTAACAGCCTAATAAAAACAAATACAAAAATACTACCATTAAAAACATAATTAAAAGGAAATATTAATTTGGCCTTTGTTATTTTAAAAATTATTTTAAAACCCAACTAAAAATTACCCCTTAGGCCAGTCCTGCTAGCTTAAATAGC
>NW_015386802.1:429080-442310 GCF_001527695.2 Protobothrops mucrosquamatus
CTGAGAGGTCCAAAAGAACTAGGACAGAGGAATAACCCCTGTCCCGGGCCCTCCAGAGATCATTCACCAGCGTGACCAATGCCGTTTCCGTGCTGTATCCCGGCCTGAAGCCCGACTGGAGCGGGTCCAGATAGACTGTTTCCTCCAGGTGCCGAGGGAATTGCTGCGCAACCACACTCTCAACAACCTTCGCCACAAAACGAAGGTTGGAGACCGGGCGATAGTTAGCCAATACATCTGGGTCCAGGGAAGGCTTCTTAAGGAGGGGCATCACCACCGCCTCCTTTAAGGCTACGGGGAAGGCCCCCTCCCGTAAAGAAGCGTTTATAATTCCCTGGAGCCAGGCTCGTGTACCCTCCCGGGCCGCCAGTACCAGCCAGGAGGGGCACGGATCCAGTAAACATGTGGTTGCATTCAGCCTCCCCAGGATCCTGTCCAGGATCCTGTCCAATATCAACATCTACCTATCCCAGGTCCATGGGAAGGACTCAATAGATGGGTAAAAATGCCAAATTCAACCTAAACATCTGACTGATTGTGCAACAAACTGTAATAACACCTAGCAAAACTACCTAGTAATGAAAAATTCAACAAAGGGAGCAGCACCAGGCAATTACAGGTCAATTACCTGCTTACCAACAACTTTCTAATTGCTAATTAGTCTGGTAGCTGATGCAGCCCAATAGCATCTAGTCCAGACATGTTAAACTCACAACGTCATGTGACATCGCGCAACGTATCAGGACGGTTTTGCCTTTGCCGGCAATGGAGTGGGTGTGGCTTCTGGATGACACATCCGGCCCGCGGGCCGGCAGTTTGACACCCCTGATCTAGTCAAAAGCATGTTCTTTTCATCTGAATAGAAAACTGGCAGAGACACTAGAGGAACAAAAAATCAGCTCCTAATTGACAAAATGATTTTGGAGAATTTCAGGAGAAGGAAGACTAAGTAGAATGGAGTTTGGATTGATTACAAGAAGGCATTTGATTCCCTGACATATGATTGGATAATCAAGTGCCTAGAAATAACAAGAGTCAGTAGAAACATTAGAAGCTTTGTGCAAATATCAGTGACACAGTTGCTGATCAAAAGTGATAGACTGAGAAAGGTTAATATCAAGAAAGGAATTTTTAAAGGAGACTTGAAAGCTGAAGCAGTATGGAAAACACCATCTGAAATAGAATTACTGCTCACATGCTCTATATAGAGACAGCCAAGGTATTGCAATGGAGTTTAGACTGGACAAATTTGCCACCCTTACCATCAACAGGGACAAAATAGTGAAAACTGAAGGAATCAAGATGCCCTGTGGAAATAATATCAAGAGTCTGAATGAAAACGATAATTGCAAATACTTGGGAATCCTTCAAGCTGACAACATCAAGCACACTGAAGTCATGAGGAAAGTTAGAAGTAAATACATCATGAGAGTGAAAAAGATCTTAAAATCCAAACTCAGTGAAGGAAATACCATAAAGGCAATTAACACCTGGGCAATTCCAGACCTTAGAAACATAGCTGGAATAATAGATTGGACTCAAGCAGAACTAAAAGACCCGGATAGGAAGACCAGAAAAATAATTACAAGGCCTTCCATCCATGAATGGATGTTGACAGATTCTACTTACCAAGAAAAATAAGTGGGTATGGAAGATGCATGTTTACTAGACTGTTGAAGAAAAAGGGGGGGGGCATTGGAACAATAAATGAAGGCTAGTGAAGAAGCTGCACTGAAGCTAGCACATCACGAAGGCTAACTGAGTACTAGAGATGCCAAACTGACCTACAACAAAGACCAAATGAAGGACAGAAAGGACACATGACAAAGCAAAATATACATGATCACTACATAAGAAGCTAGCAGGCAAAGCAGATACTAAAAGTCTTGGCTAAGAGCAGGAAAGTTGAAGAAAAAGACACAGGGGCTAATTCTGGTTGCACAAGACTAAGTCTTAAAAATAAATGCATACAAAGCCAGAATTGAGAAAACAGTAATAGACAGCAAAGCCAAATAGACATCATATGCAAAGAAGCTGAAGAAACAATGGACCACTTAGCTGCTGCAAGAAGCATACAAACAATAGCATGACATGACATCTTTCTCTTTGCTCTTAAAAATTATCACTGCGTAGAAAGAGTGAATAACACTTTTTTTTTTAACTTATTCAATTTAGGTAGAAGAAAGGCACTTGCATTTTCTCCCTCCTTAAACTTTTTCAGCCAGATGCAGTACACATGCTGTCCAAGGAGTATTTCCTACCAGTTGAAATACTCATTTGGAAAAGAAAGGTGAGGAAAGGTGAAGAAGGGACATTGACTAAAAGTGACAGTTTCAGAACAAATTGCAGGATAGAGTGGGGTCAGGGAAAGAAGAAGATGCAAGAGATAAGAGAATGCAGTAAAGGTAGTCTTCAACTTACAACCATTCATTTAGTGACCGTGCAAAGTTACAACGGCATAGAAAAAGGTAACTTATGACAGTTTTTCACATTTACAACCATGGCAGCATCAAAATTCAGACACTTGGACATTGATTCATATTTATGATGGCTGGAGAGACTGGGGTCATATGATCATCTTTTGCGACCTTCTGGCAAGCAAATTCAATGGGGAAGCAAGATCCATTTAACAACTGTTTTACTAACTTAACAACTGCAATGATTCGCTTAACAATTGTGACAAGAAAAATTAAAAAGTGGGACAAAACTCACTTAATAAATGTCTTGCTTAGCAACAGAACTTTTGGGCTCAACGTGGTTGTAAGTTGAAGACTACCGGTAACAGTATTTAAAAAGTATTAATTAAATTCATAATGAAGGAAATTTCTTTTTAGCTGAGAAATTCTGAATGCTAAACAAAGCTTTGAATTTTCTCACTGCTATTGTTTTCCCTCTAAGAGAAGAGGGCCCAATGCCTCACAGTACTTCCCCAAATCCACCATCCTTTGCTCACCAGATATCACAGTGAGTGAACAATTCAGTATCACATCACATAGCAGAAGAAAGAACTATGTAAAGAGGGCCACTTGGCCACAGAGCAAAAACAAATAAACTTGAATCATTCCTTTGAAACAGAACAGTTACTATAAAACAAAACACAATATGGTTCTCCCAAAAACCTAAGAAGTAAGATTATATTTATTTATTTATTTATTATTTATTTATTAAACTTATATGCCGCCCTTCTCCCAACAGGACTCAGGGCGGCTTACAGCATATTAAAACAATACAAACACTATCCCCAATAAAAACCAATTAAAAACAAATATTTAACCGCTGTGTTACCATTAAAATTCTAATTAAAATTGTCCCTATTTAAAATTCTCCCTAGGCCAGACCCGCTTGCTGAAAANCTCAGGGCGGCTTACAGCATATTAAAACAATACAAACACTATCCCCAATAAAAACCAATTAAAAACAAATATTTAACCGCTGTGTTACCATTAAAATTCTAATTAAAATTGTCCCTATTTAAAATTCTCCCTAGGCCAGACCCGCTTGCTGAAAAAGCCATGTCTTGAGGGCGCGGCGAAAAGATAGGAGATCCGGAATATCTCTTTCTCACACAAGGGAACACAACTGTTTCAAATGAAGAAACAAAATGTAAGATAAGAGATAAGATAAGATAACCTTTATTGTCATTTTTATACTGTGGGCACAATGGCACACATCAAAAATGAAATTTAGTTGCCCGCTCTCAAAGTAAAACACATACAAAAGATGATTTCTTATGATGAAACAAACTCCACCAAAAATTCAGTGCGAACTTACCTGTTTCTTTTTACCACTCCTTAAAACTAAACACTTTCCCACTACCCAGTGCAAACAAGTTATCATTAGGGATAATGATAATCACATTCATTCAGACATGCAAACCATTATTTCTTGTTACTATGGTTTCAAACTGAACCCATACCCCCACCTTCATTTTAACATGTACAATGGGTCAAATTTGAATGTGAATAATAGGAGCAGAAGGAAAAGGGGATCAAAGGTGCATATGTAGTTATTCTTACATAGCACAAACTATTTGTTACAGTATTCTTACAAATACCAATACATAATTGTGTGTAAGGAAAAACAAAATGATTTTCATTGTTTCCAGTTTAAATTACATTTAATGAAATAATGTGAGATTTCTAAGCAAAACATTTTAGATATCTTCTATAGGAAAGGGTGGGGAATACCAGCTTATGAAAACTACAGCAGGTCAGTTGTTGGATTCAATTCTGTTTCTGGACTGGTGAAATAGCTTGGAGCATTAGACCAATAAAATCTGCCAAGATAGCTAGGAAACCTTTAAGGTTCCCTAACCTCCCTAACCACATTTGAGACATGTGGAAGAAGGAAGAAATAAGAAGATAAAGTGAAGTCTCACACTATAAAATAGCACCAAAAATTATCATACAAAGTTGCTGCAGCTTTGTATCTAGCAATATTATTATGAGGGAATGAAGCTAAAGTTGCTGTCTGCATTTGGGAAAAGCAGGTTTAGCCAGGCAGAAACATTTCTTACTCCCACTTCCCCAAAGCTCAGCTTTCTGCCAAAGAACCATCAAAGTTTATAGTCCCCAAAACTTGAAGGGGTTGGGCTCATCCATCCATCCATCTATCCACTCCCTTACTCACATAGATTACTCATAAGTATCTATACATGTGTCTCAGGTTTCTGGATAATTTAGCCATACCCTGACATTTTTAGAAATGTGCCAACATCCATAGATATTCTTACTCCACCTAGGTCCTTATTCTACAAAAATGTGGGAATAGGAGAGAAGGAGAAGACAAATGAGGAAGTGAAAAGCAACCAGTGGTGGGATTCAGCCGTTTCGCACCAGTTCAGTAGAACCGGTAGCTAAATTTTGCTGCATTCAGAAAACCGGCTGGCTTCCAGAAGTCCAGTCTAGGCCTCGGAGGCCTGGACAAGGCCTAGAACAGCCCACTGGGAAGTACGTGGATGCCACTTCCGGAAGTCCGTTCTAGGCCTCGGAGGCATGGAGGAGGCTTCCCAGGCCTAGAACGGCCCGCCGGAAGTGCATGGATGCCATTTCTGGAAGTCCATTCTAGGCCTCAGAGGCCCAGGCCTGCATCGAATAAGAGAACCAGTTGTTCAGATATTTGAATTCCACCACTGGAAACAGCCTCTGAGAATGTACAGTTATTGCAGGCAAATTGTGGGTGCTCCAAAACTGGAGGTTTTTAAGACAGATTGGAAATCATTTGTCTGAAATGGTATAAGGTTTCCTGCTTGAGCAGGGAATTGGATTAGAAGACCTCCAAAGTGCCTTCCAACTCTGTTATTCTATGAGAGCCATGAGTCAACTGCTCCAGACCATAATCTATTGTAAGCAGCCCATTGTGATATGATTCCTGGCTACAGCTTGGCTTAGTGCTTGGCCTGGAACTGAGTACCAACTAGAAGAAGAAGAACCTTGCAGAGGCAACACCTAAACCCAACCCATGCAAAAATGTTTGGAAGGAGGCAAAGGTTGTATGCCATTCTATAAATTTTAAGACTTATTTGTTTTAGGAACTGAATATTAAACACTTCTTTACATGACTACATCACCTTGCAAGGAGGGTGGAGTTAACTCAGGGCAATAAGAAAAGTGTGTGCAACAATAAAGTATATTGAGGGTGAAGGTTGGTTCTCTGAGCTTGTGGGTTGGTTTCCAAACATTTCGTTACCAGGCTAAGTAACATCTTCAGTGGGGTTTAGGGATGTCTGTGTCACTGCTCTTCTGTTTATAAAGCCCTTATAAACATTAGAGCACTAACAAAGACATCCCCTAAACTCTGCTGAAGATGTTACCTAGTCTGATAATGAAACATTCAGAAACCAACGCACAAGCTTGGAGAATGAACCTTCACTCTCATCCTATACCTGAGCTACAGACATTCACCACTATTGCAAATAAAGTATATTGTACAATTATCTTCTACAGTGTGGTATGTCCAGTCCTTGGGAAACAAAAATTCTCACAGTTATGTATAAACAGAAATGTACCTTTTCAAAGAAAGTTAAAAAAAAGAAGTAAAATAGTTATAGTAATGCAATACCATTTTTAAACAACTATAGAGGTGAGGTGGCAGTTTCCTGGTCTTTGCAAAAGACTGAACAGCAATAAATCACTAGCAAGTTATTAAAATCTGGTCTTGAAGGATTTTTTTTAAAATAGCTGTGATCTGTTAATCATTTTCAGAGGCTCTAGTTTAAAGTAGATTTGTCTATTAAATCTTAGATGTAGAATATCTGCTTAAATTATAAAATATGTTATAGCAAACACTTCCAGATATTTTAATTTATTTCTTAGTCAAGAAATAAAACCATCTGATTGGTACTTATTGATATCTTTTTTAAAAAGATTGTACCGCCAGTAGTTGCTCAGAATTGGTATCAACTCTTTGACTTGATAGGGTGCATTTGCTTGTATTTTATGTATCCTTCCATAATAAAGAATTCCCTCTACTAATTAATAAAAATAATCTCATTCAATTCTTAGGAACTACAATGCTCAATGCAGTGGTATCTGTTAATCAGGATTCTGATAACTTTGATGATTGGCCTAAAGAGTTTTATGTTGAAATAACAGAAATAAAATTCAGGCCTTAGCAGGCCTTCAGAGTTGTGGAAACTTTGATAAAGAAACCATAAGCTTACAGCTGAAAATGTGACCATAATCACAGAATGCATGCACAAGTATTTTTGTAACCTCTGTACCTTACCCATTATGAGCTGTGTTCTTGTTATGTGACTAAATGAAAGTAAGAAACCCTATCGGTTGTGAGGTCTTCTGTCCGAATCCTATGTCCTCCTGGACCTGTCTGAACTTGTGACCCGCGATAGATTGTTTTACTTTAAGTTACCACTTTTTTCATTCCAAGATGTAAATCCGTTCTTTTTGGTTTACATGTCCATATCATATCCCCCATGGAACGAGTTATCATCATTGATACTCTCCCTAGAGCCTCAGGTAGTGGACAATCACTTAAATATGAGCCAGCAGTGTGCTGCAGCTGCCAAAAAAGCCAACACAGTGCTGGGCTGCATTAACAGAGAGATAGAATCAAGATCACGTGAAGTATTAATACCACTTTACAATGCCTTGGTAAGGCCACACTTGGAATACTGCATCCAGTTTTAGTCACCACAATGTAAAAAAGATGCTGAGACTCTAGAAAGAGTACAGAGAAGAGCAACAAAGATGATTAGGGGACTGGAGGCTAAAACATATAAGGAACGGTTGCTGGAACTGGGTATGTCCAGTTTAACGAAGAGAAGGACGAGGGGGGACATGATAGCAGTGTTCCAATATCTCAGGGGCTGCCACAAAGAAGAGGGAGTCAAGCTATTCTCCAAGGCGCCTGAAGGCAGGACAAGAAGCAATGGGTGGAAACTGATCAAGGAGAGAAGCAACCTAGAACTAAGGAGAAACTTCCTGACAGTTAGAACAATGCTCCAACACTGGAAGTTTTTAAGAAGAGACTGGACAGCCGTTTGTCTGAAATGGTATAGGGTTTCCTGCCTGGGCAGGGGGTTGGACTCGATGACCTCCAAGGTCCCTTCCAACTTTATTATTATTATTATTATTATTATTATTATTATTATTATTATTATTATTATTATTATTATTATTATTATTATTATTATTATTACTATTATTATTATTATTATTATTATTATTATTATTATTATTATTATTATTATTATTATTATTATATACTTGCTTCAAAATGCACTCGGGATTCTTCCAGTCTTATACCCACCTTTGTCCAATGCTGAATAAATGTTTGATTTAAGAGAGAATTTGGATTCTGTCTCCTCGTTCATGCTGAGCCACCCCTGGTTTCCTGCTTAATAGTATCTATCCACCAATGAACTGGCATCCACAAAAGAAATTATTTATCTTTTTTTTTTTGCAATATATCACATCTTTTAAAGGGGATGTAGATTAAAGGAAAGGCTATTTTACAAGTACATGTGAAATTCTAAGGCAAAGAAAATTATTTTGGACAAAAAGTTCTATTATGTAATTATATTTGTACAATGATAGATTTAACCATAACAATAGGTAATTTGTTCATGCCAAAATTTCAGAAAATCCTAAATGCCACTAGAACAATGACATTATTATATAAAGTAAAAGTAGTACTGCAAAGTTTGCATTTTGCCAATCACCAATACTGCATAACGAGAACCAATTTCATCTAGTGATGAAGGCATCATGCTAGATACCAGGAATCTGTGAATTCTAGTCCCTTCTTGGTCAGTCACTTCATCTCAGCCTTAGGAAGAGGGCAATGTCAAACCACTTCTGAAAAAATTTCCCAAGAAAACTGCAAGGACTTGTCTAGACAGTCTCCAAAAATCGGACATGACTGAATGGGAAAAAAAATTACATAACACAATAAAAATGTATTTCTTATATTAAAGAATAGGAAAAGATTATCTGTTGGAAGGGCATGGATAAACTGATAACTGGCTACAATCTAACTCTGTTTTAGGCTTTACTAACTTTATAAAAATTATTAATTTAGAAGCCTGATTCAGGTATCCAGTAATAAATACTGAGATCATGTGGCTTATTGTTTTGTTTTATTTGTGGTTGGTACAGATCCAACCATTATATTAGATAAGGCTTGCATTTTTTTGTTTACCTTTCTCTCAATATTGTTTACCTTTCTCTCAATCTTGCCTCAATATCTTGAATAATTGTTGTGCCTCTCCATATCCAGAGTCACAGAGACAAACAGAATTTTCTATAGCTAGTCCTTGACATGTGAACATTTGCTTAAGAATGGCTTGAATTAATAGCAGCCTTTGAAAACATCAGTTACAACCCAAATTCAAACTTATCACCATTGCTCTGACCACACAGTTAGAAAGTTGCTTGCATTTAGAACTCACTCATATTTATGAATGGTTGCTGTGTCTCAAGGGATCATAATTTGTAATGCATTTTGCCAGTTTCTGGTAAAAATGTCACAGGTTGAGCTGGATTTGCACTTATGACCACATGATTCAACATACAGTCATGATAAAAATCAGGTCCAATTGAGTGATGAATCAATTTATGACTTCAATGACTTAAAGTAGTAATTTTAACTCAATTGAGACTTCTGGTTCCGCCTCGTAATGACACAGACGAGGGATTGTGGAGCTCCACATTCTATGGCTGGTTTCGCCCTGCCAGGGGTCCCTAAATGGATCGAAAGTCACCCTGGAGAAGCGACAAAGAAGGAGGGGCACCCTGATGATTGCAGAACAACAGTGATCAATTCGTTTGATCTGAGGGAAGCCCTCCAACCCAACAGGAGAAAGGCTAACTGCACATCAGTGTCTACGCTAAGCTACCAGCAGCTGAAGTCCAAAAGCATGAACCAGAATAACGGTAAACAGTGTGCTTGGAACTGGGTGAAAATATCAATCTTCTCTCTTCTATTTTGCAATTGATTCCCTGGAAACGATCTCCAAAGCAAGAAATCCTCCAAAAGTGAGAAAGGAGGGGACTATACTCCCACTCTTCCATAGACGTAAGTGGTGATTTAATTTTTACAGGGGAAAGAAATATACTGAAATGAAATTAGCAATACTACAGTCTAGATAAATTTGAAAATTAAGAAAACCGTTAAGATTTTACACCTGAAAGAGTTTTGATGAAATTATAAAAAAACAATTCTTTGTTTGAAAACTTGGAAAATGAATAATTACTGACCTAGTGTAGGATTAGAGTATAGAATAACAGCAACACTGACTCAGAAATTGGCAAGATGCAAGAAACAAAGAATAACCTGTTGCCTTGAACCTTAGAAAACAGTTGGAACAAGGAAAGAAAACATACTGGGCTTCTACTACAGACTGATAACTATATTTGTTTTAAAAAACTGCTGACCTCCTGGGATTATAGATATTCAGTGAGCTGAGTCTCCCTCACAGAGATTCAAATATTAAATTAATATTTAATAAAATATTAAAACATAAACATAAAAGCAGTATATAAAAGTTCAAAATTAAAAAGGCAAGGATGAATTAAAAATCATTGTTAAAAATTAATTAAAAAGTAGGAGAGAGGGCTTTCAGGGTACGAACAAGCTCCCTGGCGATGCACTCATATACGAACCCCAAGCAAGGTCACAGATGCATGATTTTATACCTTTCTGAAAGGTCACCTCAGAAAACCTGTGATGGGAGAGTATTTCAGAGAATGGGGGCATTGGTAGAGAAGGCTCTCTTCCTGGACACTGCCAGTTGGAATTCTTTAACTGACAAGTCTGCAATGTATACTTCCTGCCTTACTAGACAGGATGGGCTGATGTAATGGGCTGAAGACGGTTTCATAAGTAGACTGGTCCATGTCATGTGGACTTAAAATATCAGGTAAGTAATACCTGTGCAAATAAATATGAACAAAGCCATTAAGAATGCTCCATATCTAAATACATATACATATATGTATATCTCCTTCTATGATCGGAGCCCTGATGAGGCGAAGGGGCTTGTGTGGGTAAATGAAATTCTGGGCTATGTTGTCAGACATATATATGTCCAGAAGGGTCTCTCAAGGTGAACAGGCCATGATGGATACCCCAGACTAACCCCAATCACATCTGCCAACCTGTGTTGGACCAGCATGGCAGCTTATGATCTACTCCTTTCTTCTACATATATGTATATGTATAGAGTATGACATCTAGTTTGGTATTGCAGTTAAAGGTGCAGGATTAGAAGCCTGGAAACTGAAGTTGAGGAACATCGATCTATCAATTGCCCTTGACCAGTGTGACAGATAATGGTCTATAATCTTCAATTAAACAAAAACTTTATTCTTCAGTGGATTGATTCAGGCTGATAATAAAATGCATCTACAGTAACATCTTGTTAAGCTAAGGCCACAGTGTAATAAAAATTCAGAAAGTACCATTTTTTTTACCAAAGCAGCACTGCAACAATAAAGATAGATAAATAGTTAACCTTTATTGTATTTTTTTCTCCTGTGGGCACAATGGCACACATTAAAAATGAAATTTAGTTGCTTCCTCTCAAAGTATACACATACATAACACATTTAAAACATACTATATATAACATATGTATAGACCTACACCAGTGGTGGCGAACCTATGGCACGGGTGCCAGAGGCAGCACTCAGAGCCCTCTCTGTGGGCACACGCGCCGTCACCCCAGTCCTAGGCCTTCAGCTGGGTTTTGTAAAACCTTTTCTCTTTAGGCCTCCACCGCCGTGTGCAAAAAAAAAAGGTTCAATCAATCAGTCAATTTCAACTTCTCGTGGGAAAAAAAAGATCTTGCAAAGTTGGAATTGATTAATTGAACCTTTTAGTCCCACCCAGCCTGCCGTTACCACCGCAGCTATGCCCATCCAATGGGCCACACCCATCCAATTAGCCACACCCAGCCAATGGGCCACACCCACCTGGCACCCAATGATGCATAAGTGGGTTTTGAGTTGCAGTTTGGGCACTCAGTCTCTAAAAGGTTTTCCATCATTGATCTACACCCTTACATATAAGTAACATATAAATATTATTCACTGTCCATCCTGAATACATAATGAAAAGAGGAAGCTTTAGAGTTCACAAGGTTCACAAAATCACACTAGTTTGGAGAAGTGTGTGTATATTTAAGTTCCTGCCCCTTTCTCCTTCTCTGGCATATAAATCATTGAATATAAAGCATCCCAGCTGGGAAGTCTTCTTCATTTTCTAATTTTTTCCCATTCCCAATTCACACACACACACACACACACACACACAAACAAACACATACGCAAACACATATACAAAAACATGTTTGATTAAGTTTGGTTCTTGCACATTTATACATAAAAACACATAAGGTACTCTAAACAAACAGACTCCTGGCACATTTTCAGGAGACAGATTTTCATGCATAAGCTAATTCAGAAGCATAAAAGCTTGGATTTAAATTCTTCTCAATGACTACCTGAACAAAGACTGAGGAGAGGCAGGAAAGGTAATATTACTCATGCATGAAGTGAGAGAATGAATATAGACATTTGCCTCTCTTTGTCTCTGAAGGCAAACTATTGACAAGAGATGCTCTCATCTGCATATGCAGCTGTCACGTCAGATTAGCTCATCAGGTAATGGAAATCTGGCCTCTGATCCAGAAAATGCTCCCTTTGCACAGAAGAACTGAGACTGTTTCAAAGAGATTGTATTATCTTAGGCAGCAGCATTAAATTAATATGCGAATGGTTGCTACTGGACGAACTTTTTTGTTAAATATTTCTTAATGATTCTTATGCACATATCCTCTTCTCAGAAGTGATTTTCATGAATTTTTGCTTACTACTCTTAAATCTTCAGAAACTATGAAGAAAAAAAACCTTGACATGAAACAAAATCTACTGGTTGGGTGGAGAAAAAAAATATAGAAAACAGTATATTGCTAAAGCAAATAGTTTACACAGCTTCAATTTTTATCTCAATTATATCAGAAAGCCACAAGTCACCTAGGGTTACTTAAATGATTATTTAAATGGCTGAACAATGAAACATATCAAGTAATTTAGTGTCCAGCAAGTTTATTGTAATATTTGACAATTGGGGAGTATATCAGTGGTGGGATTCCGCCAGTTCGTACCACTTCGGCAGAACCGGTAGCTAATTTTTTGTTGCCCTGGCCCAGAGCGGACTTCTGGAAGCAGCATCCACACAGAGAATCGGTTGTTCACATATTTGAATCTCACCACTGGAATATATAAATATTATTTTCAAGACAAAATGTATAAATTAATTTAGAATTTCCTTCTTTCAATATCACAGGTAGACTCTAGTTTAGGACAGCATGTGCTGTTTTCATTTTCAGATAAATCAATTTGTGAACTTGAATTACAAGGAAGGAAAGAAGGGAGGGAGGGAGGGAGGTATAATAAAGAGAGTGGAAGCCAAGCAAATATTATTTCTTAAATTATAAGAATAAAGAGAAATAGAATAGAAATAGCAGTTTGAGGTGAGAATAGATACATTCTATGTTTCATTTAATTTACATTAGCAGATTAGCAACATTATTATTCAAGTATATTATTAACAAGATAATAATAATAATAATAATAGATGGGCAGATAGAAATAGAATTATATATGCTTATATATATATATATATATATATATATATATATATATATATATATATATATATATATATATATATATATATATATATATATATATATATATATATATATAT
>NW_015386802.1:448340-484615 GCF_001527695.2 Protobothrops mucrosquamatus
CGGGTTTTCTCCCGTGTAAGATTAGAAGTATCATAGCGACGTTTCGATGAAATCACATTCATCATCATCAGGCTTGTGCTTTTAGCTTTGTGCTTCTCAGAGTAATATGAAATGTCTGCTGTTTCTTTCTTTTAACTGCCAGTGGGGTTTGAACTGAGGGGGCGGGGACTTGGTCGTGTTCTGAATGGGTGGACGTGTGGTCTGATTGGTTAAGGAACTTGGCTGCGCTCTGATAGGATGGGGGGTTAGCTGTGCTTTGATAGGCTGGGGGAGTGTTCTGTTTGGGAGGGGTTTTTTTTGGGTTAGATTGGTTTGATATGAGATGGTGAGATTCCTTGTTGCTGCCTGGTCTCGAGTTCGAGGTCGTGTCATTTCTTTATGGTGGATGTTAGGATGTCCAAACATTATATATATATAATTATATATATAATTGTTTAAAATCCTAAAAACAGAAGGTTGACTCCTGGGTACATCCATATTCAGGAAACCACAAACTGTGAGACCACCAGGAGAATTTAAAAACTATAAAAGTTTAATACAGTTAAAACACCTAGCTTTCGCCGGCCTTCTGCCAGCATCATCCGGGTGACTAGCAGTCAATGGGATGGCTGTTTATAGGAGTGGTGCCTTTTGCACCCGACTCCTAGACCTCGTGACCGGGCCCAAACGATCTTCCTGTGTTCGGTTCCTGATTATCCTTTCGCAAGCTGACACACTCTTGCCTCCCTCCTTCCCACCCCCATTCCTTCCCTGCTTTGCTCGTACATTAGGGGGGGGGGAGAAGTTCTTCACCCAAGGCACCTCTTTGTTGTCTGTTAACCCCCTCTCTCTTCCTGGACCCCCGCATTCCAACTTTCTTCCCTTCTTCTCCATCGCTCGTAACCCTACTTGCCCTCTCTATCACACCTCGTGCCCCCACCACCCTTTCCATTCTCTCATCCCAACCTCCCAACCATCTCCTCTCCTTCTCCTTCCTCCCCTCTAAAGAGCCAATAGAAGCAAATCAAAGATCAGGTGTCATATACCAAGTCCAGTGCAACAACTGTGAAATGAACTATGTGGGCCAAACAGGAAAAAAGCTAACTAACAGACTGCACGAGCACTCCCTGGCTATCAAAAGACATGACCCATTGTCCCCATGTCCATCCACGAGGATTCAGAAGGACACAAGTTCAATCTAACCGGGACCACAGTTATAACCCAAGCAAAGTCAAGGAGAGAAAGAGAATTCCTTAAGGCCTGATTCTCTACCAATCAGTGAACAGACACATTGACACCAACCCCACCTACCAACCAGTGAGAGCAAGAGAGCTACTTCAACTGAAATATCGGAAGCAACATTACAAACCAATCAAACACACTTCAAACTGCACTGAAGATGTCCTCCAAATGGAGATAAAACGTTTGCAACCTAATTACAAACTAGGAGAGCAAATGAACAGCCCAGCTATCAACCCGAGCTACTAATATTCAAACACATCATATATATTTGTTTTGATTGAATTCCTCTCAAAATGAAACAAACATTGCCATATAAAAGCTTTGACTGAATTCTTCTGCAATCAATGGAAAGTAACTTAAAAAAAACCTGGAAAGCCCATGATTGTTTACTACAGCAGGGAGTTTCAACCAGTGGTACGGGTACCACCTGTGGTACATTGGCACCTGGCAGGTGGTACGCGACCATCCTAGAAAAGTGGTAGTGGGGGAGGGGAATGAGCTGAACTGGTGGCAACACTGCACAAGCCTGAGTGAGAGATGGCTGGAGCTGCAGGGCTGTCAGGGCTCAGCAGAAGTGCCAGGATCAGTGTCAGGCTCCAGCTGGAGCTCAGCGCTGATCCTGGTGCTTCTGCTGAGTTCAGAAGAAGTGTCGATCAACTGGAATGTTGCAGCATCTCCAGTGTCTTGTGATTTACATTCAGATGCTTGGCAACTGATTCATATTTATGATGGTCACAGTGTCCCAGGGTCATGTGAAGTGACCAAAACCTGCTGCAACCACCCAGCAGATGGGGGGATAAAAACCAAACACCCCACCCCACCCCCGCTGCCAATTCTCAACAGAAATGCTCACAACAATGAAAACCTCGGACAGGAGGAAGAGCGCCGCTGGGCAGGCAGGTGTCTTGCTCAGCTGTGGCTTGGGGGGCACTTTTTCCAGTGTCATTGTAACTTCGAACAGTCACTAAGCGAACTGTTGTAAATCGAGGACTACCTGTACTTTCTCACTTTTTTCCTTTTTTTTTTTTTTTGATCATCAAGTTTTTGACACCTTGCTAGGTGACTGGTGGTACTCGGATGTTGCCATATCCTAAAAGTGGTACAATGGGTGAAAAGGTTGAAAAGCCCTGATCTAGCATAGTCATGAATACTGGGTTTTTAATTGTAACTGCAGCCTGGTTTATGATAACAATGAGGAAGATAAATTATACTACTTTCCTTTTGAAGGTAGCCAAATAGTAATAATTTCCAATCAAACATTGCCCCAGCCCCTTCAACTTCTTTCACAATATTTGTCAATTACACACTTTACCTATAAACCAGGTAAAACATGATCCATATTTACACACTGCCCTTTAGGAAAAGGTGTGTAATATCTTGAATGTATAAATATCTTTCAATGATCCTTGAAAGCTGAATTTTCCAGAGAAACTCTATGCACTTTTTTCAGTAGAAAAGAGGAAAACATCATTCTGAGCACATTCATTAAATGTGTTACAAACATAAGCGTTTGTGGGGAAGAAGGTCAAGATGGCAGCGACAACTGTGGATCAAAGCTGCCACGTTGCATTTTTTTCCCTTAACCCTTATTACAACATTGTGTTGGCTACAGTGTCAATTTTTTGCTATGATTAAATTTAATATGAACATTATCTTTCCAAAACATTTGTTGTTTCTTGTAGTTGTCTCATCACAATCCAAATTCATTGTTGGTTGTTAGATATCAAGGAATTAAGGTATTTGGTATATATTTTGGACTTCTGCCTCCATGGCTGCCTTATCATTGAAAAAAAATGAAAAAGATTCTTCACTATTGATCCCAAGCAATAAAGAGTTCTCGAATATATGTCATGAACTCACTGATCACATATCCAATCATAGTTAGCAACATTACATCTTCATGAAGATAAATGGAGGCCATGCAGTTTCCTTATTCTTGTGAGATGAAATCAGTGTGTGTCCAAGGAAAAAGGCAATATTTCTTATTGCACCATGCTAATAGATTCTTTTCTATTGAGGTAATACAACACTTCTAATTTCAACACTTCTAATTTTAATGACAAACTATATCTGAATGCATGGTGTTTCAAAAATTATCTATACTCAAAGATAAAGCACTCATTAAAGGTGCATTTGTATATGCATTCTCATCTTGTTCCAAGGTGTATTTTCTCCTTTGCAGTGAGACTCAGGGCAATGCATGATGGTCTGACTTATTTGAGTCTCAAGGCTCAACTGCTAATTTCATAGGCTTCCAGAGAAAATATTGATGGGCAGCAGATGGGCCTTAGATGAAGGGGTCTATGACAAATGATACCATAACATTCCCTATTGGATTTTCCACATTTCAATTTTACCGCCTTCCAAGCTGAGCTATCTGAGCTACCTTTGCCTCACTTCCTACTCCTGCTCCTTCTCCATCTCTCTCTCATGTTCCTGCTCAAGAGTTTGTGTCCTTCACCTGGACTCAGGATAAGCATCTGACTTTCTTGACTCCTTCAGATACTAGAATCCCATTGTTCTTTGTCCCTAATCTTCCTAGAACAGGGGTAGGCAACCTTGGCTCTTTTATGACTTGTGGACTTCAGCTCCCAGAATTCCTGAGCCAGCATGGCTCAGCTTGGAAACCTCTCCCTGTCCCCTCAGCATGGCTGGCTCAGGAATTCTGGGAGTTGAAGTCCACGAGTCATAAAAGAGCCAAGGTTGCCTACCCCTGTCCTAGAAAGACCAGTTCAGATTTGACAGGACCTCAGAAAAGGAAGAGAAATAAAAACCTGAACTATATAAATTTTAATACTTCAAGCTTTAAACAGATATTTGCTATTTAAAGCACCTTCTTTAAAAACACACAAAATATATCTGAATATACGTGAATTAACCATGGAATAAGCACATTTTTCATGAATAAATTTGGCAAATTCATTTACAATCCCAACCTAAGCCACCTTTTCAGGAGGGAGAAAATGACAAACTAATTGACTGCCTTTTGAGGACAGAGTTCTCATTTCTCAAGCTCTGTTCCATTTTAATTTTTTCTAAGGTCATGATTTCTCATGTTTTTAACAGAAGTCAGTTTTCCTTTTTTATCTGTAATTAAATCCACAAGTTGTTATTCTCTGAAGGTTTTTGCAAATTGTGACTTGATGTTGTAGAGAAAGAGTGGCTTTAAAAACTTGCCAGTATCAGTTTAGTTTAAAAATCTCATTTATTATTCATTAATTTGCCTTTGAGTTTAGAATCACTATATTTAAATATAGAACATTTTGGCACATGCCTAATACTCAAGCTATATGAGTCAGCTCATATGAATGAGTCAGATTTTCAACTAGACACTTTACTGAGTTTAACTTAAGGGATGTTCAGGGCAGTAATGCCAGCTTTTCTGCTGACCCAGCATGGCAAATTTCTGCTATGGCAGTAATAATAATAATAATAATAATAATAATAATAATAATAATAATAATAATAATAATAATAATAATAAAGTTGGAAGGGACCTTGGAGGTCATCGAGTCCAACCCCCTGCTCAGGCAGGAAACCCTACACCATTTTGGACAAATGGCTGTCCAGTCTCTTCTTAAAAACTTCCAGTGTTGGCGCATTCACCACTTCTGGAGGCAGGTTGTTCCATTGGTTAATTGTTCTAATTGTCAGGAAGTTTCTCCTTAGTTCTAGGTTGCTTCTTTCCTTGATTAGTTTCCATCCGTTGCTTCTTGTCCTGCCTTCAGGCGCTTTGGAGAATAGCTTGACTCCCTCTTCTTTGTGGCAGCCCCTGAGATATTGGAACACTGCTATCATGTCCCCCCTCGTCCTTCTCTTCGTTAAACTAGACATACCCAATTCCAGCAGCCGTTCCTTATAAGTTTTAGCCTCCAGTTCCCTAATGTTTAATTAATGTTTAATTAATGTTTAATGTTTTATTTATTTTTTAATTTTAAAAAATTGAAATATATACTGATGGGTCATTCAGAGATAAATCTCTATTTAGTTGAACAAGGTGGCCATAGGAAATGTTTAATAAGAAGTGTTTTCTTTGCAGGAAACACTGCAGAGAAAAAGTAAAATCTGTTGAGATATCTGCCTGTCTGACAACATTGCTGTGAAAAGAAAGGACATGTCAGCACATGCACCTCTAAGGCACTGGGGGTCAAAAAAGGCAATATGGTGCAACTGAAGCCCTATTCCTTTTGATACATGGACTAATTAGTGCAGCAATGTAACAAAGACAACTTTCTCACTTTAAGGAAATTGTATTAGGGCCAAGTCACAATTGATAGCTGATCAACAAACTAAGAAGGATCAAATCAGATTACTTCTGGATGGTTGAGAATCAGGAAACCCCAAGGCCATAGTTGGACTGGGAAGTTGAAAAAATATACCAGAAAATGGCAATAACATGCCACTTCCTTATTGTTGTCTAGCAAACTAGACACAGGCTCAAGGGAACATCAATTTTTATTTAATAAGAACAAAAATGATATTTAAAAGAGGATGCTGCAGATGAAGTAATCAAATGAATCAATAATCTTCATTTAAGGGAGCAATCAGTTAAAATATACTTCAAGAGTTATTTCAGGATTTCCCCACACATCCTTATTTACTGTGGCATTGGTTACAAAGGAGAAAAAAAATAACAGGAAAAACATCATTGATGTACAATGTAGGAAGAGAATCAGTTCAATGTTCTGTTTGCAATCTCAGGATTTTTAACAACTTCAGCACCAACCTGTATACCAATCTTTGCCCTAATGAAAAATGGGACCCTCACTTATAATCAATGTGAATTTGCCTTATTGTATGGCACAATCATGCTGGGTACAAAATAAGATGTTTACTAGCAAAAGGGCTGTCATGTGCTTTTCCTAATGTTTCCCACAGAAGCATTAGTTTCAAAACCCAAATATTCCAGTTTTGCCATATTCCGAGACCAGCATGGATTACTATCATTCCTACCATTGCCAACACCTTTTTCGTATAACATATTTTTAAGCAGTGGCCGCTACATATATTGTTAAACATTTTCCACTTCTCTTAATTCTCATTCTCTCCATAAAATTAATTATTTGGGAAAACTGAATTATATTTTATGCCAGCTTCATCTTTTGTAGTTTACAATGGTAATGAGGCAGGTGTTACAAGTATGCAAACTTATTTAAATTTAAAAGAAATAATGGCATAAGCTGCCTTTAATGAATGCTAAAGTGTCATCACACACTCCTCCTCCTATTGATCTAACTATGCCATGAGAAGAGAAGCATGCATGCTAATAATACCAGCATTACAATCTTCACAAACCCTAAGGCAGCCTTAGTTGTTTATTTCAGAGAAAGAGAGAGACGGGCAGACAGACAGAGAGACAGAGAGGGCAAAATACAATTCATTTTATTAAAATTTTGAAAATACATTAAAAAACAAATATCAGCACTGGGTAGAGGAATATTCTTTTTTTTTTTTTACATCTTGGTCTGCCTTTCATTTAGCATGCTAAAAACCTAGAATATTTATTGTATGACAGATTATCCCTCTTTCATCAGAAATGTTCTGGACAACTAATCAATTCACTTAACACCAGAAAAGCTTCATCATAGAAAATATCTAGCAAGATTTTGCTCCTTATAAGAATATGTGGCATAAAAAAAAATCATCTGCAAATTTTTTCAACAAAATTCCATTCAATTGATCACTTGACATGCCACCAGTAAATAAGCTCAGAAGCTGTGGTTTTCAAATGAGGTATCTGCTCCACCTCAGTATTTTGGTTCAAAGGAATACTTTCACTGACATTGCAACAGCTTGCCACTCTTGTAATGATATGTACAGTTCTAAGTAAAAGAATGATGCAAATTCCATATATGCCCCTCTACCTATCATAGACTTTGAAACCATACATTTAAAAACAAGTACCATCAGTAGCTGTTAATGGAAGAATGTCCATGGCCACTCAAGTTACAGACCTTGCTAGGATTCATTCCCTTTGAATGTTAGATTCAAAAATAGAGATTGTAAGAAAGTCATTTATATACGGCAGAGAAATAAATTTGTGTTATCTTTTCTCTTGAAGGTAGTGAATGGAAATGTAAAAATAAGAGCTGAGAATTAAGTCAACAAAATGTGGCTTGGTAACAGTTAACAGCAGGGTAGAAGACTTCCAAGGTCCCTTCCAACTTTATTATTCTGTATTCTGCATTCATACTTCATTTAAAAGCAGTTTTTTAAAGGTTTTTTTAAGATATATTTTCTATGTACTGTTCTAAATATAAATTATGTAGCTTACCAAAAAATAAACTGAGAATAAGGACCAAATATATTATTCATCAATAATCCACTAATTATAGAATATGCAACTGATATCCTTCTCTATTATATATCCAAATGAAACAGCTACATAATTCAGGACAATATTCCTGTTTGTGACACTATTGTTGTCAATGCAAATAATGAAAACTTTACTACCTGAATATTTTCCAGCTGAGCAGATTAGCATAAATCGTATATGCTGACAGTTATGACCTTCTCTCTAGCAAACACTTGTCAAAATTAATTACTTAGATGTTGGGAAGGAGTAATGGGTAAGCTTTTGCCTACTTTATTTGTAAGTGATCTAAAACAAATAGAAAGCTTTGGCAAGAGTTACACTTCCTTGCTTGGATCTAGTATACAAAACTGTTTGTCAATCTGTACAGCATTTAAACATCATAACCCCATGATCTCTTGCCAGTCAAATCCATCCTTATTAAAGAAAAAAAGATTTATAACACTGACTGGATGAGTATTCCATTTCTGTGACTGCTGTCACCTCATATTTATGGTATTGAATTATAAAAGAAAACAAGCTTTGAGTAATATATGTAATTACTGTATACCATACACTGCTGTATCCTACTAATGGCAAACCAAGAATGTTTATTTTGCAGATTTTCCTGCTTGTTCAGTTTCATGAAAAGCCACTTTGCTAATGCATTCACTTCAGTTTGGCTGATGATATGTAGTTATTTTTATAAGAATGAGGTGGACATATTTAGTTGTCAGATCACCAGGTTTAGATCCTTATTGCTGTGTTTTGGAAAAGATTCTAAAATGGCTATGTGAGCTTAGCCTTCTGGCACTTCTGTTTGAAAACAGTCATTGATACTTCTTTCTGCAGAAATATTGCTTCAAAAATTGCATGCTTTCAACTGTTGTAACTATAGTGGTTTTATACTGAACAGCGATAAGTTGATATATGAATGACCTTGATTTATCCAGAATAATAGATAAAGGGGCCTTGGAGCTCTTCTAGTCCAACCTCTGCCCACGCAGGAGACCCTACACCATGCCAGACAAATGGCTGTCCAATCTCTTCTTAAAAACTTCTGTGATGGAGCACCCACAACCTCCTGATCTCACTGTCAGGAAACTTATCTTTAGGTATAGGTTGGATCTCTCTTTGGTAAGTTTCCATCCGTTGCTTCTTGTCCTGCCTTCAGATGCTTTGGAGAATAGGTTGACTCCCTCTTTTTTTGGGGGGGGAGCCCCTCAGATATTGGAACAGTGTTATGTCACCTCCTTCTCTTCATTAGACTAGACATTCTTCATTAGTTTTAGCCTCCAGGCCTCTAATCATCTTTGCTGCTCTTCTCTGAACTCTTTCTGGACTAGAGTCTCAACCTCTTTTCTGTATCATGGCAACCATATTAATGGCTCCCTGCTATGCTATACACTGTCTCTTTGGGACAGTGTGTTAATTCATAGTTGAAAGAACTTGTCCAGAATTGTTTACAGTACATGGGATGTACATTACACTACTAGTCACTGTAAAAACATACATAGCAATGCAGAATGGTAAATTCATAATGAAGTACATAGGAAGAGAGCAAAAAATGTTCTAAATGGCTTACATGTACCCATATTCTTGACAGTGCTAACCCAAACTCAAATATAGGCACTATTTTCCAAGAACAGTTCTAGGCATCATGTTCAGTTGTATTATTTTAATTAGAATTGGGGTTCTCCAATCCTTGCTTGGCTTCATCCCTCTTATGCCAACTGTTTAAGTAACAGCTTGCCTACAGTATGTCCTTTAACTAATGACAGTGAAGCTAAACATAGGGAAATGTTACTGTGTGCCACTTATGCAATGAGCCCAAAGTAAACACATAAAGAATTAGCATGTGGTCTATGCATGCTTTAAAGTGATTTAGAACATACAGAATTAGACAAAATTTTATTAGGAACAGAGGAAAAAGAGATAAAAAGGATATATCAATACTTATTGGAACAGGATACGTTGGAAGAGCAAGTAAAAGGCACAATGTTAATTTGGAGTAAAAATTTTGGTTATGGCATTGATTTAAATAGCTGACAAGAATTATGGGAAAGGAATAGGAAGCTCACATTAGCTACTGCATACAAAGAAAACCTATATAAGATGTTCTATAAGATGTTCTTCTCCCTGTGAGATTAGCTAAAATGGACAAAAAGATCTCACCGAAATGTTGGAAATGCAAAGAATTGCTAGGGACCTATTACCATATGTGGTGGGAATGTTCAAAAGCACAAAATTTTTGGCATTTGATAAAACAGTGGTTAGAAGAGATACTAATGCAGAACATCGAGTTAAAGCCAGAACTCTTTCTGCTGGGTATTATTAAGGATAAATACAATAAAGGATCCCTATACCTATTACTACACATGCTAACAGCAGCAAGATTAGTCTCTGCACAGAGATGGAAAGATAATGAGACATCCTCAGAAGAAGAGGTAATAAACAAGATTTTATCCTGTGCTGAAATGGATAGCTTGACGTTAGAACTCAAGGACAAGAGTGAAACAGATTATTATGAAATCTGGAACAAATTGTATAATTGGTTGGGGAAAAAAAGATGGAAAAACTCTCTGATTCAGCAAAATACATTGATCAAGAAAGATACTGATCAAAGGAAAAATATTAAAATATTAAAGTGAAAATTAAGAATATAGATGATGGGATCTACCATTTGTTTGAATATGTGGAAAATAATAATAATAATAATAATAATGATAATGATAATGATAATGATAATGATAATGATAATGATAATGATAATAATAATGATAATAATAATAATAATAATAAAGTTGGAAGGGACCTTGGAGGTCATCGAGTACAACCCCCTGCTCAGGCAACCCTATACCATTTCAGACAAATGGCTGTCCAGTCTCTTCTTAAAAACTTCCAGTGTTGGAGCATTCACCGCTTCTGGAGACAGGTTGTTCCATTGGTTAATTGTTCTAACTGTCAGGAAGTTTCTCCTTAGTTCTAAGTTGCTTCTCTCCTTGATCAGTTTCCACCCGTTGCTTCTCGTCCTGCCTTCAGGCGCCTTGGAGAATAGCTTGACCAATGATTTTTCTTTACAAATGTAAACCCAGCAAACACACTGTTATCCAACTATTATGTGATTTATGTTTTAAAAAATATAAAAGAATTAGCATGTCGTCTATGCATGCTTTAAAGTGATTTTCAATCATTTAAAGCTTTATAGTATGTTTATTTCCATCCTATTTCTTCAGAGATGTGTGCTATCAGGCAAACATCCACATACCTAATGGGTATAAAAGCTGCAATATGACTAAGTATAAAACAAAGTAAAATAAAATCTGCTGAATTTCATTCTTCCAATGCTCATGTATATAACTATAATTTTTTAAAAAGTTAACATTGGAATTAAATCAACTTGAAAACAGATCTCAACTTCAGCTGATTTAATTTTTAAAAAAATATATTTTAAAAATAAAGATGTGATTATATACAGAGTTGTTCAAAAACCGGTTTTTTAGTTGTACAAATATTATTCTTTTCTTAGGATTATCCCCGGCAACATAGCCAATAATTCTCAAAACTGAATTTGATATTTCATAAATGTACAAATGCCTGGAAAACTTTGTATTCAGGTTTTGCATGCTTCCAAAATTAACTCAGAACCACGATGGCACAGTGGTTAGAATGTAGTATTGCAGGCTAATTCTGCCTACTGCCAGGAGTTCAATTCTGACCAGCTGAAGGTTGACTCAGATTTCCATCCTTCCGAGGTTGGTAAAATGAGGACCCAGATTGTTGGGAGCCATATGCTGACATTGTAAACAGCTCAAAGAATTCTGTAAAGCACTGTGGAGCGGTATAAAAGTCTAGATGTTATTGCTATTCAGAATGCCTTCAGACTTGTGCAAGCAAGGAAACTTACTGCTATGCATTGAAACCTGGTAAACCTGAAAAACAAACATTACTGCTTTAAGAAAATCAATTCATTAATGTTTATGAATGAACAAAACATTTTTTCAATTAAGAGGAGCTGGAAAGATGGTGGACTGCTGTGATTCACTAACATGAAAAGAGAAAATATGAGTATGTTAGGAAATTAATAATTGAACACAAGGTGTACTGATCTGGACCAGATAAAAGATAAAGTCTTAGCAATCCATTCATAATCTGAATTCCTCACTGCTAAATTACCAATAATTTACTCAACAATTAACTTAAAAAAGCTCTATTATGTTGAAATGGGCACTTATAAATTATTTTTAACTGTTTTAATTGATTTTAATGGTAGAATTCTTGATTGTTTTTTGTTTTAATTCTGTGAGCCTCCCAAAATCACATGAAGTGAGACAGTTACATAAATAAATACATAAATTTGCATTACAGTAGATAAAGATGCTGTGATAAAGGTAAAACTCAGTATTTTAGTACATTGGGAGGCCTTATATAATTAACATTTTAATTCAAGATGATAAAAACTACAGAAAATGCCTTATATAGTTAGCATTTTAATTCAGGATGATAAAAAACTACATAAAGTGTAAGTAAAACATAACATATTTTTTTTGTAATTGTCTTCATGTATTGCCACTTTCATTATTGACTACAGCTGTTTTAATAAGTTTATTGTTTCCTTGAAAATATCATCTTTGGAAGAAGATATACCCCAAGGTGATATGTGTTTCAGTTTAATATAATTTGTAGATAGGTAATTTAAATGGAAGGATAAGATTCCCAAATGTAACTGCTATATGCACAGCAATTATGCAAACTATAATTGCACATATAATAATATATCTACAAGATCTATAGGACTGTCCCAAAGAGAGAAAATTTGTCTTATTGACAATAGTTATCTACATTTAGGTCAGCTTAAAGGGGAACCAAAGAAAATAAGTGAAACAACCTTTAATGAATGCATATTGTTGTTTTATGTTAAATACAGCAGTGCTTCCAATATTGTTGATAATCAATTTCTAGAGGAGACAGGAAAACCTTAGAAGATTTCCAAGATCTTGGAACTAGGTTACAAGGGTCTTTGTCAAGCCAGAAAATATTTTCCTGGCTAAGCAAGACAAGTGGTCAGTATAATATTGGTAAGTTCAATTCCACACATAATTTCTAATTAACAACAAATGAATTTGGAGCCAGGGAATATCTGGAAAAAGATAGATTTAGGGTTTAGTGTATTTTTCTCTTATTGTCATTCTCCATTTTTACGGCAAAATTTGCAAATGTCATAACATAAACAGTTTCCGTATTTATAGAATTTAGACATTTCTTATGTTGACAAGATTAAAAATGTTTTCTTAACCTTTCCTCTATCATACATTTACAAAAATGGCCTTGATGGATCTGTTAAATTGTCAGGATTTATACATGGCTATCTACTAGCAATCAAGTACAGTATGAAAATCCATTAGATTGTTTGTTGCAATGTTTTCAGTAGCACACACAATACCCTTTTCTTAAGCAAGAAATCCACCCATGAGCCTTGCTGGGCACGGTTCACATTTCAATGGCTTTTCAAGAGATTTGCACAAATTTTACATACTAACTAAGAATATCCATACAGTATGGTCAAAATAGGGAGTCAGTATGATACAGCAGTGAAGAGGCTGACATACAAACCAGGAGACTGTAAGTTCTAGTCCCACCTTGGGCATGAAAGTCAGCTCACTGACTCTGAGCTACTCACTCTCTTTCAGCCCAAACCACTCCACAATATTGTTGTTGTGGGAAAAACAGGAGGCAGGAGAATTAGATATTTGCCATTTTGAGCTGATATATAAATATAAACAAATAGATAAAATAATCTAATAATAATAATAATAATAATAATAATAATAAAATAAAAATAAAAATAATAAATGGCTGTGGTAGTACAACTGAAGTTCCACATTTTTTATGTGATAGACATATAAAAATGAATAGATTCTTGATTAGTTGTATGTATTGCAACTTGACATTTTCCCTTAATCATGCCCTACAGATATATCTGTTAAATATAGCTCGTAAAGTAGACTTTTAAATATCTCTTGTTTTAATCTTTCTGTACCAAATAATAGTAACAATTGTTGTTTTACTGCTGCAAAGATAACCTTCTATATTGCATGGATTGTTGGATTGTACATCCTATATATGTGTTTGCTTTGCAAGTCGTATGTTAGCTATGCACAAAGTTTCATCATTCTACATAAAATCTGGTATCTGGAAAGACAATTTTTTCATATAGTCTGAAAAATACTTATGCTGGGCTAGCCTTTAACATTCTAATGTTAATGCTCAAGATTCGATGAGATACTTCCTTCTGTTTCTTGAAACTTTGAAACAGAAAAGGCCTTCACAGACCCATCATACATACATACCCAACAAATGAGTTTTGAAAGAAAAACTGGCAATGGCAAAATCCAGTACCAATAAAGTTTCTATAAACTATAATGTTATTTTGTTCATATCATTTTGATTATTCTAGACAGTTTCATTCTATGGTCAAGAGGCTGTCATGGAGGCACATGAGATAGCCACAAGAAATAGAAGATGCCTGAACTACAAAAATATCAAGGGAAAGACTAAAAACATCGACTACCCTTTTGTAGGTGTACAGAAACAAATTACAGCGGACTTTAGAAATACAAACAAGAAAATAGCATCCAGATCAGATAGTGATAGTTTAATGTAATATAGTTATGCTAATCCTTATAAGCTAAAACCCAGAGAAGAGACAGCAGTGAACTCCTAATTAATTTATGCTAGTAGAAGCCAATAAAAAGCACAGACCATCTCAATATAGTCAAGTAGAATTCCAAGCATGATTTTGTTAAGAAAACAATTTACAATTAAGACTAGATTCCAGAATGTCTGTAATCAAATCTAGAGTGCTTTGCTGTACCTCTTTTCAAGAAGGAGATTTAGTTGTCAGTTTATAGTACTTACCATATGTAGGTCATGGGAAATTGTTAATTTGACAGCAAAAACACGGTTATGGCCTCTATACTCCAGAAATAAAAACTTAATTGTAACCATTTTTCTTCTGTGCTATGCAATTATACAAGTTGGAGGTCACCAAGATCAAATATTCATTAATGAGTAGATTTTTTTTTTGCTTCATATACAACATTATGAGTTCTCTTTCACTATTATATCCAAGACTCCCTCTCCATTTCATTCAGTTCTTTCACAAACAAGGAAGTGTCTGGCATTTCTATCTGAATGAGAGATGTTACACTTAAGATGTTCTATTTCAGCTACTACTACTTCTTCAAAAACCTATTCATTAAACATCAATCTTCTGATAAGAAGAATTTTCTTGTTGCCGTGACTGTCTTTCTAATTTAAATGACAGGTTGAAAATGGTTGCATTCAAAAATAAGGATTCTTACCTGCTATTCTGACAACATCAGCAGTGGTGATACCGAGAGCATTTGGGTGCACTTTAAAGGTCACAGCTGGCCCCAATATGCTACAAAAAGGGAGTTAAAACAAGAAATTGGTAACCAAGAAAGATAAAATATATATCTGTCCAAAGATAACCATGCCCTTTTACTTTCCTTTTTTAGGTACAGAACTAAAAAGTGTAAATCATTTTTAACACTCTCACTAAAATTAGGATGCATAACTTCATTACAAATGAAAAAAAACCCAGAATGCAGGACCATTTTTGTTCAGTTTTCATTCATTACAAAACAAAAATCAATCTTGCCTTTAGTTGTGGCATTCTCTGATGGACTCCCATCTAAGCATTAACCAGGTCTGACTCTGCTGAAATTGATAATAGCTTTTAAAAGAAGATACAATGACATCAAAATGATGTTGTGGGTTTCAAGATGTTATTATACAAAATAAGCTATTTTATACTAACGGTTATATGCCAAGTATTGCTAGTAGTGTATATTCTTTGAATCATCTATTCAATGATATCATGAGGAAGTTTTGTCATGTCATGTTATGTAAAGTCATTGTAATTGTTGAGAAGAGATCATTCATTTTTCACCATTGAGTTTGAAATTGCCACTGTCTGAGACAGGGACCAATTTTATTCTTTTTTTAGTGATGATCTTTATTAGAATGTATTCACCTATATCCATTCAAGTGGATGTCTCCCACTGATGTTTATAAGAAAAAGATGCAATAATGGATAGAACTGGACAGGCTATCTTTTATTTTTATTTACAAGTGGAGGCATGATACGAAGAGCTAGTGTCTCTAACTCCTAAGAGGGAAGGGCTTTTAAAAGTTCCAACCAGCCTGGAAGAGGCAATTGAAAGGAAGGGATTGTAAATAATGAAGATAAGTTTTGCTTCTTCAGTGACTACATTAGCTTCTAACCGATTTAAACCAATGTGTCTTTCAATGAACTTCCATGACTGAGATTGGACCTAAACTTTAAGCTTCTCCAGTCCTAAACTAAAACTTTACTCACTATACCACATAGACATGGGATGAAATATTGTGGTGCATTTTACTTCCGATCTGCAAAGCATAGGAAGTTCATTCTTAGAGAAAATATTGATAAAACTATATGTATCATGTGCTTATTATATTATAGCTGCAAGAATTAAATACACCTAAAACAAATGCTATCCATGAATTACAAATCTATAAGTCACAAAGGTTTATTTCCCGGTCACCAAATGTTATCGTAAATCATTTCTGATTTTTGTATGAGAGCTCACTATTAAAATAGTATCAAAAAAGGAATAATAACTCAGATCTGGAGTCTAGACCTTATTTACATATTTTAACTACAGTTAAAAATACTTCTGCATAATTTGGCTCAATACTGTGAGTAAATTTCTAGTAATCATTTCCTGCACTGGAAAATAAAATAAGAGCCACCAGATTCAAGTATCTCAAAATACACTATATATGTGGCAAATAAGCCGGCCTCTAAACTCTGTAAACGTTCATGGGCATATATACAATTTCCTTTCCTTTCCTATTTCTCTCCTTCCAATTAATTCCTAAACATTCCCCTCTCTTTTAATGACCTACTAGTATAATTGAAGAAAACTTTTCAATTTTTATGCCTTACTTTTATCAATCAACAATGGAAATAGAAAACAGTTTCCTCACCTAGACTACTCTTCCATTTTCAACCTTACCCCTCCTACCCATGTCTTAGCAAATAATGAAAAGCCTCCAGTATGTATTTCATTGATGGCTTTTAATGGGAAGTTCAGAAGGGAGAAATAATAACTGTATTTAAAAGGAGACACATTATGTCTACTCTTTGCTTAATTTAAATTCCATAACTTAGGAGAGTTACTAGAAAGTGGGAGCGGAAGATTATTTTAGATCTACAATGTTTACATTGCTGTTCAGTATCCACATGGAGATCAAATAGACAGTCATTCAGAAATGTGGAAGGTAATGTCTTCAGAATAGAAAAGCTCTATTCACTTTTTACTCAAATCAGGCAAAGCTGTGCAATTGCTTGGCATCTGCTTGCAGGATAAAGTTTATTGTTTATTAAAGGCAACGGTTCCCCTTGCCAATCATGTCCGACTCTAGGGGGCAGTGCTTATCACCATTTCCTAGTTGAGAGAGACAGCATGGTCCAAAGACAATTCCATGGTCATGTCGCTGGCATGACTGTACACCGAGAGGCACACAGAATGCTGTTATCTTCCAACCAAAGTTATATCTATTTCTCTACTTGCCTTTGCATGCTTTTGAATGGCTAGGTTGGCAGGAGCTGGGGCAAGGAACAGGAGCTCACCTGATTGCACGATGCTCAAGTCTTGAACCAAGCTGCCAGTTTTCCAGCTGACAAGCTCAGTGTCTTTAACCATTGAGTCATTGCACTCTCTTTTTTATTACTTGGGCATTCAACCTGGTTCCCTTTATTCAAAAGGAAAGATTTATCTCATACTGAATCTCTACTATGGAAGAGGTGGGCTTTAACCATTGGACTATATCAGGGCCAACAAAGTGAAGCATGTCAGACATATCAGAATTTCTGTATATAAATGATTCTCAGGTTAGTAATTAGGAAGTTGGCTTATTATACATAATGTAGCATGGTACCTGAAGGGGCATATGAATGGTTTGAGGATCTTCTTGATTCCATTCAAAGTACAGGGGCGGGGGCTCAGGAACAAGTTTATTCTTTATCTATTTTTCACTGGTAAAACATATTTTAACAACCTCTCAATTGGATTACTACACTATTCTTTACCTAGAACTACCCATAAACTTGTTTAAAAGTTGATGCAAAGCACATGTTCATTTGTTCATTTAATTACAGTTCTTAACTGCACTTAATTGCACAGGTTACTTGTGAGTTACTAGGGCTAATTCAAGAAACTGATGTGAGTTTATGAAGCCCAGGATAAGTGTTGTCCTGGAGCTTAGTTACACTGTATTGACTTGCAAGAGCTGATTGTTTGATTTGTTGAATTTTGTGAGCCAATTGAAAGCAGAACAGAACTGTAACATCCAGCACTCTGATCAGCAGTTTGGCACTAGTAATGTAGCACAGTGGTGCAATGAAGCCAGCTGAACCAGTTGGTATACATTTTTAAACACAGCATTGTTTAAGACCCAAGTGTTTAAAAGACCACCTCTCAGAATATCCCCCAGTCCTCCTCATAGTTCTACCAAGGGATCTAGCTCAAGTGCAGCAGATGAAAGTGCTACAGAATCCCATCTGTAGGTGTGAAAATCTTCCTCCATTAGTATCTCAATTCTTAGTGATCACATAGATAAACCTTCTCAAAGATATATTCCCAACCTGGCCCTTTAGATTTTACCCATGATACATCCAGCACCACTATAATTAAATTCATCTATCTTGCTACTGATTATCCTTTTTATTTCTTTTTTCTCAGCATCATAGACTCTTCACATTATGTACCCAGAATATGATAACAGAGACTGATCATTTGTGTCTCAAGTGAGAATTCTGGATTGATTGGGGAGAGGATTGCTATACCTGATATTCTCATATCTAAAGCACAGTCCTTTTTTGTAGCAACCATACTGCTAGCATATCTGTCACCAGTCCCATTAGTTTCTTCCACTATTCATTGGGGGGCACATTCTGTCACATGGCATCACTAATATCAACAGCATATTCTCTGGAAAAAATCTTATCAGTTCAAAATTGCCTAGCTTGCATACTGTAAATGAGATTATAATTTACTTATTTCTAGTGTCTAAATGCTGTTTCAAGGCTATTTTCTTAAAACATTCTCATTATAGTAAAATTACAAAATTTGCTATAACAAATTATAACCAAAAGCATATCATTTTATCTCCATATCAGCCATGGCTTAATTTTGAATAGAAGAAAATTTTGGAAGATACAGCCATACTGGTAATGTTATAAATTGCTAGTATATAATTAGCTGGTTTTTATAAGAAAGTTATTTATATTAATTTGACATTCTTCCTTCTCCATTTCTCTTTAAGCAGCACTTCAATGTTAGCATCAGCATCCCCCTAATTCTATCATGAAATGGAACAATATGAGTTACTCATCAATGACTAAATTGAAAAGCAAGATAATTTGAGTGGGGAGCATGGGTGCACAATCAATAGAATATTGTTTACATCATTTCAGTTGTAGGGCCACAATTAATTTTATAAATGAGATCACTTTAAGTATTTATAGATTATGGATTGAATCTCAGATGACCACACTTCTTCATGTGGATCCTCATTAATAAAATATAAAGGAAGATTTTAGTCAGTCTAGACAGTCTGCTATACCCCGTAGTGGAAAAGAATTTAAGAAGTATGTACTGAAGAAATAGTTAAATTCCAGAAGGAAGAATTTTAGGCATAAGGAAGTAACATTGTTTTAAAATGATATCTTCAAATGTCATGCTTAGATAACAAATGAAGCCAGTTTCTTGGGTTCTGAATAGTTATACAGATGTGTGTGTGTGTGTCTGTGTGTCTGTGTGTGTATGTCTCTGTGTATGTGTGTGTGTGTGTGTGTGTGTGTTTCTATTCATCTGACACATGGAGTATGTAAAAATCACTAATTTCTAATTATCTTGAAAAATATAAAGGACTTATAGTTCTATTGGGTAAGTAGATATTTCATGTTTGATTAAATGTCATTTAGTTTCTGGTTAAGGCAAATCTTTTTATAGAATGGTAGCAATTTGGATAGTGAAATTTTTAGACTGTTTATTAGGATAAGTTAGGACTGTTTATTCGATAAGATAGAAAAATGTGGGTTAGACAGCATCACCACCAGATGGATTCGTAGCTAGCTGACTGGCCGTACTCAGTGTGTGGTCGTCAATAGAACTGCATCTACATGGAGGGAAGTGTGTAGTGGGGTGCCCCAGGGCTCTGTTCTTGGCCCAGTGCTCTTAACATCTTCATCAATGATTTGGACGAGGGGATAGATGGAGAACTATCCAGCTTGACACCATCTATCCATCTATCCAGCTTGACACCTAGCTGGCAGGAATAGCCAACACTCCAGAAGACAGGCTTAAGATACAGGAAGACCTGAACAGACTTGAACACTGGGTGCTATCTAACAAAATGAAATTCAATGGTGAAAAAAGTAAGGTTCTACATTTAGGCAAGAAAAACCAAATGTACAGATATAGTATAGGGGGTACTTTGCTCAATAGTAGTAACTGCGAGAGGGATCTCGGAGTCCTAGTGGACAATCACTTAAATATGAGCCAGCAGTGTGCTGCAGCTGCCAAAAAAGCCAACACAGTGCTGGGCTGCATTAACAGAGGGATAAAATCAAGATCTCGTGAAGTATTAATACCACTTTACAATGCCTTGGTAAGGCCACACTTGGAATACTGCATCCAGTTTTGGTGACCATGATGTAAAAAAGATACTGAGACTCTAGAAAGAGTACAGAGAAGAGCAACAAAGATGATTAGGGGACTGGAGGCTAAAACATATAAGGAACGGTTGCTGGAATTGGGTATGTCTAGTTTAACGAAGAGAAGGATGAGGGGAGACATGATAGCAGTGTTCCAATATCTCAGGGGCTGCCACAAAGAAGAGGGAGTCAAGCTATTCTCCAAGGCGCCTGAAGGCAGGACAAGAAGCAACGGATGGAAACTGATCAAGGAGAGAAGCAGCTTAGAACTAAGGAGAAACTTCCTGACAGATAGAAAAATTAACCAATGGAACAACCTGCCTCCAGAAGTGGTGAATGCTCCAACACTGGAAGTTTTTAAGAAGAGACTGGACAGCCATTTGTCCGAAATGGTGTAGGGTTCCTGCCTGAGCGAGGGGTTGGACTCGATGACCTCCGGGGTCCTTCCAACTTTATTATTATTACTATTATTACTATTATTATTATTATTATTATTATTATTATTATTATTATTATTATTATTATTATTATTATTATTATTATTATTATTATTATTTTATGTAGTGTGGGATTTCATTTGTACCATGAAATAATTTAATGCAATCTCTTTAGACAAATTTAAATAATACACATATAATCACTTTTCCTATTTCTAAATATGGACTTGATGAAGGGAAAAGAAAAAGAGGATGGCACTGGCAAAGAGGGTGATGGATGGATGCATCATTGGAAGCCAGGAACAAGCTGGGGACAAATATTTATGGAGAAAGTCTGCGTCTGTGATGAATAAGAGTTGACACTGACTTATTAGCACATAATCAATAAATCAATGAAAACATGCATATGTTTCCTTCCCTCTTTCTAAAATATTGCTTATCTCTATTAAATTTTACAGTTAGGTAAAAATTAGCAACATTAAATTTACAAAATATAAGATAATTTTAATTTTATCTTTAACAATTTTAATAAGTTGCCAGTAACTATTCTAATGATTTGTAAAACAATAGATTATCTTGTTTTTTGTAATTTGTAATTCCTTACAGCTATATATTGAGTGTGAAGGAAGGAAAAAATGGACTTTTCACAATCAGAATACCTAATAGTATAATTGACTCATGAGAAGAAGTAGATGCTTTTTATACTGTGAAATTAACTATCTCTATTAAATATTCTGCACAAAATTGCACAAGAATTAGTTGAGAATGAACCACTGCAACATTTGAGTTTTATATTTTTGCAAGCTCGGTTACATAAACTGGTTTCATACTGTTTTGTATACAAATTAACAATAATATCCTTAGATGTCCATCTTTATAATCATATTTATACAAACACACTTTGAGGGAGATGAGTAGTCTAGAAACATGAAATATAAATATATTAAAAATATGTTTTGTGTTATGATTCATCTGCATGCTGAAATGGAAGCATCATATTTAGAATCTGCCTGAATGAGTTTTATTAAATGGTGATTAGGTTATTCAGATGATCTATATAACAAGATGACAGCCAAACCAAAGCCTATACAGATAGTTCTCGACTAACAACCAAAATCGAGCCCAAAATTTGTGTTACTGAGATATATATTTTAAGTAAAATTTACCGCATTTTATGACTTTTATTGCCACAGTAGTTAAGTGAATCACTGCAGTTGTTAAGTTAGTAACACGGTTGTTAAGTAAATCTGGCTTCCCCATTGACTTTGCTTGTCAGAAGGTTGCAAAAGGTGATCACTTGATTCCAGGATATTACAAGTATCATAAACATTGCCGAGCATCCAAATTTTGATCCCATGATCATAGGGATCCTGCAATGGTAGTAAGTGTGAAAAATGGTCATGTCATAGTGCCATTGTAACTTTGTATGGTCACTAAGTGAATTGCAAGTCAAAGACTACCTGTATATCTATTAAGATACAACTTGGTAACATAGCAATTCAAAATACAATTTTCAGAACAATCCTAAAGACATTTATCAAATAGACATTTCAAGCACAGAGAAAGAAAGAAGGCTTCATAGTGCTATATACACTGCTTTTAGAAGTGGCATATCTCACAAAACCAGCTGTTTGGCTTCAAAAGCTATTGCCCTTGTGCTTTGTTGATAGGCATTGATTGACCACTATTAGGAAGAATTAGGCCAGTATTAGGAACCAACCATCAATGGGAACAAGACTATGGGCTAGCTAGATTTTTTTTTATTCGAGTATTCTTCCTACTTTGTAGTATTGCAGCCAGATTTATGTATGCTTTGAAATACTGATTTAAAATACATCTTGTCTTTCTGCTGATAATGATTTCTTGCATGGACCATTCTACAGTTCAGAGCAATAATCAAATTTCTGCACATTTGATATGCAAAAATGCAGCTTCCCCCCTTTAAATCTTCTTCCAGACTGAGTTGAAATGGCACATCAAATAACATAAATAATAGATTTCAACAAGATACTCTAGTTTTTCAATTTGGCCCTCTTAAAAGATGAAAAACTTCTGAATGTTCTTTTTTCATGTTTTGTCTTATTATAACTCAAAACAAAGTAGGTAAAAACTTGACTGTATTTTGAACTGGTCAATTCTCACCTCAAATACTCTGCTTAGGTCTGGAGAGAACACTTTAAGAAACAGCCATATTTAAGAAGAATAGATTGAAAGTGGGTCAGAAGGGATAGTCATGGGATTGGTCATAAGTATGGAAGGAGATATTAAAGAAACAGATTATGTCTGATATGACAGGAGAAGACTGAGGTCTGTACAGAGAGAATATGATAGCATTTTTCAAGCATCTGAAACGGTATCGGTATTATTGTTATGGTTGTAGTTGTTATTCCACATTGCAAAGTGCAAACTCTCACTGGCTAGTAGAGAAATCACCCTAACACTAAGAGTTGTTCAACAATGGAACTAGGGAGAAGATTAAGTTCATTTCAATGCATATGTTCAACCAGAGGCCATATGTTCAACCAAACTATCTCTGATGGTTTAATTTGAATTCTTTCATTGCAGAAGCCCCTCCATATGGATAGTTCCTTGTTGCAGGAGAGGGGCTTGTGTGTTCTGTTAAAGTTGAGAGCTATGTTTGAAGTATACCACCTAAAAGTATACCAGAAGGGTCACCCAAGCCAGACAGGTCTCAACAGAGAAGCCAGACTAAGAGTATCCACAAACCCATTAATTATGATGATAGAAAAAGAATCCTATACAGGATTGGTCATTGCCCAAGTTAACAAAGCCTCTTTCTTATTTGACCTATATCAGTGGTGGCGAACCTATGGCACGGGTGCCAGAGGTGGCACTCAGAGCCCTCTCTGCGGGCACACGTGCTATCGCCCCAGTCCTAGGCCTTCAGCTGGGTTTTATAAAACCTTTTCGCTTTAGGCCTCCGCCGCCATGTGCAAAAAAAAAAAAAAAGTTCAGTCAGTCAATTTCAACCTCTTGTGGGAAAAAAAAAGATCTTGCAAAGTTGGAATTGATTGATTGAACTTATTAGTCCCACCCAGTCTGCTGTTACCACTGCAGCCACGCCCACCCAATGGGCCACGCCCATCCAATGGGCCACACCCACCCAATGGGCCACACCCACCCAGCACCCGACAATACATAAGTGGGTTTTGGGTTGCAATTTGGGCACTCGGTCTCTAAAAGGTTCGCCATCACTGACCTATATGCTGAAATGATCACAAAAAAGCTAGATCTTGAAGAATCAAGAAATATTGAGGTAAAAATTGGAGGAAGAAACAACAGTCTTCAATATACTGAAGATACAACTCTACTTCCAGGAATCAAAAAAGGCCTGGAACATCTGATCAAGAAAATCAAGAAGGAAAGTAAGAATTTAGGTGTCTTTCTGAACATCAAAAAGACCAAACTCATGACCACTTCAATGAATAGAAACATCAAAA
This sequence comes from Protobothrops mucrosquamatus, assembly GCF_001527695.2. NCBI lineage: Eukaryota > Metazoa > Chordata > Lepidosauria > Squamata > Viperidae > Protobothrops > Protobothrops mucrosquamatus. The sequence goes on from NW_015386802.1 coordinate 472,542, forward strand.
TGGAAATTGATGATAAAGAGAAAGAATGCATGGAAATATTCACTTTCCTAGAACCCCAAATCACTCAAAGCAGGGAAGACAGCCCAGAAATAAAACGGTAGACTGTACTGAGCCACACAGCAATGATGAACATGAGCCAAATATAGAAAAGCAAGGACATCAGCTTGGCAACCAAATGCAGATTAGTCCACTCTATTGTGTTCCCCATGGCTGCCTATGGTTGTGGAAGTTGGACTTTAAAAAAAGCAAAACAGGAACAAAATTGACTTGTTTGAGCTGTGGTGCTAGAGAAGGTTCCTGCGTATTCCTTGGATAGCAAAGATGGCTAACAAGCAAGTACTGGAGTGCGCAACACCAGACATTCATTGGAACCTTGGCTTACTAGTAATACATATTCTTCAAAACCTGCTGAAGAATGAAATCTGGTAAGGGACACACAGTATGGACTCTGTAATATTTGCAATATGATTTTTGTAGTACTGTTGCACTGGTAACTAACATGAGGTCTTTTTATGTTAATTAGCCTTATTTCTCTTCCCCTTTCAAATGTATTGTTAGTAATTTGCCACAAACCTTAACTTTCAAGAATAATGTAAAAAAGCCTTTTCTTTTAGAAACTAAGACTGGTTGATGTGTTTGATACATTATAAATAAAATACTTTCCTTTTCTGCTTTTCCCAAGCTTCAATGAACAAAGCAAGTATTTGAGCACAGTGCTGAGAAAAGCACTGTGAATGACATTCTGCCTTTTATTCCTTTGCAAATGTTTCTTTGACTTTTATTCAGAATAAAATGCCCTTTCTAATTCTTATGCTTACGTATTATTGGATATCTAATTTTTCATTATGTAACTGGACAGATGAGTTTTCCTAATCCAATCAACTTTTACTTTGAAGTATCTTTGTTGTGCAAACTATAAAAATAAATGTAAACCTATGTTCCATGTTTCCTCTCTTATATATTTTTTATCTTGGAGCATTCCAAATAAATCATAAATTAAATGGTTTTTCTGTTCTGGTATTTTAACTGGGGTTCAGCATATTGAAGCGTGAACCTAGAGCCACATTGGTTATCACTTGTCTGCTTATCCACTACTCAGTATAAAGTGACACTTGCTTTCCCAAATTTGGCTCTCCTTGGTCAGAGTTATGCCAGATACCTTACCAAGCACATTAACACATTAATCCTCCTGTGTTTGGAAGTTAAGTCATGGCAATTGAACTTGTTTCCTTGTTGGTTTGAGACATTTCGCTTCCCATCCAAGCAGCTTCTTCAGTCTGAACAAGTTGGTTAAGCCTAAGGGACTCTGAGCAGGCAGAAAGTCATTGGAAACTACCAACTCCCAAAATTCTTAGGGGTATTCCCACACCAACCTCATGGTTTCTTCTCCAAATAAGCAGCTCAAATCAACAAGAAAGTAAGTCCAGTTACCATGACTCAACTTTCAGACAATTTTGGATGTGGATGAGACTTTTTATTGACATATTGCCACATATTTGGGGGAAGAAATCCAGAGGTTGGTGTGAGAATACACCTAAGGATTTTATGAGTTGGTACATTCCAATGGCTGTCTGCCTATTCAGATTCCTCAACGACCTTATTCAGACTGAAGACATTGCCTGGATGGGCCGCAAAATGTCTCAAACCAACAAGGAAATAAATCTAGCTTCCATGACTCAACTTCCAAACAATTCTACCTGGATGACTGAGAATCTTTGTCAATATCTGTCTGTTCCTTTTGCTTTTATTTTTGCTACTTTCCCCTTTATATAGGAGAACAATAATTGCATTCATCATCATATCAAGATGCAGTCTTCACCCAGACATTAAGCAAGTTGCATAGTGTTGACACTCCATAAAAAAACTAGATCTATTTTTTAATATACTGCCACTATCCTTACCTGCACCTTACAATTTTTCAATATTCTCACAGCATTTATGACTTATTTTTCATCAAGATTTTCTTGGACACTAACATTTATAGCATACATTTCTTCCAGCATTCATTCACATTCCCTCCCTAAATCATTTCATTGCTTTTATTTTGAATTCTATTCATTCTGCTGGAGGCTCCTTATTTAGTTATTTTCACACACTTTCAAAGTATTTTTTTATTATTTCCATTAAAATTGCTCTGCATTTCTTTGTCTCTTTTATTCTCAACCCTTCCTTCCTCTCTTACTTACATTTTTTGGCTATATGTATTTATATAATATATTTCTTTCATAATTTTTTCAACATTTTTTCTTCCTCATCATCAGCCTTTCTCTCATCATTTTATCTAGCATCCTTTTTCAAATTTCCTCTTAACTCCACAAATTTCCATGGCACCCTGCTATGTAACTCTTTTCATTCTGTTCTAAGAAACATTTACATCCTCTTTTCTTATATCTATTTTCAATTCATTCTCAAGGGAAATCTATCTTCTAATACTTTTTCATACAGGATTCCATATTTTTTTTATGTAGTCATTTACTTTTCTTCAGTTTTATTTTTTCTCCTTTTCTTCCATATCCATGTTTCCCCTAAGATCCACTCTTGACACGCAGACACTGCAGAATCTCCCATCCCTCTCAGATGCTCCATTAATTATTTTAGTCTTTTATCAGACAGTCAGGTCTGCTTTTAGCTTAATATTAATTTCTTTGCCATGCATACTTATGAATAAACATTCTTAAACCATATATTCAAAACAAAATACATTTTTAAAATAGATACTAAGCAATCACTATTGGCATTCATTTTTTATTTTCCAAATGACTTAGTTTTTATATACTCTTTATCTCAACCATATATTTATGGTTTTTAACAAAATATCATACCATATCCCAATCACTTACATTATGTACATAATTTTTCCAAAAACTCATACTTAGTTTTTCTATTATTACCATTCACTAGAACATAACACAACTATCCCAACTAATGAATTCCTATTTTCATAACTATCCATAATAATCAAGTTAATATCAATTCATATTTACTGACATATATATTGCCTTTTATACATAATTAAACTACATTCTCACTGCATCTACTTAATTTCATAAAATTATATTATTTATTCATATTTATTACATTTTTCTCCTTTCTCATAGACACACCACATATCTATTTTTCATTAGTTATGTTGTTTGGATTCCATTTTATATATTTTGCATGTATATACTGTATACATTTAATATACTGCATATAGTGACTGTTGGTTTATTGTTTGTTTTTTATCCGCCAAACAAAGTTATGCTGTTTGAATGGGGCAACCTTATAAAGTTCAAGATTAAATTCCTCAATTATATAATATTCCATCTAAATTTCTCCACAGATATGGACTTCTGCTGCTCATCATGGCTTTGGTTAATGTAGATAAAACAGATAATGCTGTTTAGTAATACAAAGGGAAGACTAAGTTACCAGATATAGTTATAGTGATGCCACAAGCAGCATTCCATCATAACAATGTTAAAGACAATACTGGTTATTCTGATGCATTACGGCCAGTATCCTAGAAATACAAGCAGAGCCTAGATCTTTCAAGCAGTTAAGACCTTTAATATACAGCCTATTTTGCAAGCCCATATCCCACTAAGTAGAAGAAACATGCAATATACTGACAGACACTTTAGATGTATACTCTGCCTCTGAATTAATTTTTTTTGCATGTTTAGCTCTCATGGGTAAATTTATAAGGTTGAATGCTTTCTTGAACCAACTGTTAGTGACTTGACTGAATAATCCACACTCTATTAAAATATTGAAAGACATGTATTTTTCTTCTTTTACATTATTTTTAATGTGACAATCTCAAGACAATAGAATTACTGAGGGGTTTGTGCCTTTTGACTGTCACACCACAGGACAAATTCCAATATTGATGTAGAAATTTAGGAAAAATTAAGAGAAAGATTTCTACTGCACATACTTGATATCAGCAAATGCTGTCATCTGGAGATTCAGAAAACCAGCAACTTCTTTTATTAAGTCCAAACCTTTTTCCTCACTCAGTGGGCTGTGGAAAAGAAGCAAAAAAAAAAAAAAATAGCATTACAAAAATGGAACTCATCAATACATCAGACGCTAAAAATCCCCAAAGACTTATCACCTTAGCCTGTTATGTAGGTTGAAAGGCAATGCTTACAGTATTCCTGTCACATTGTGATTGCGATATCAAGGAAAATGGGATCAGGTGCTTTCCCAGGCATGATGAATCACCTGAATTTTCCAGCAATAAGACAAACAATAAGGTGTAAATGGAATTGTTAGGAAGTGTAATGGGTCCAATGATTCAGGGACCAGTTCATCTTGGTCCTCAATAAAAAAATGTAATGCAGTTTAAAAAGAAAAAAAAAGAGAAGGGAACAAAACGATGTAAGAGAAAAATGGCAAGATAAAGCTAGTGACAAACAAAGGAAGTAAATTGCAAGCCTCTATCAAATGGGGAAGGAAAAGTCAACCTCCACATTCATTAGTTGCTGAATGAATTCTTGCCCAGCAAATGACAAAAATGTCATAAATTCAAGAATAAAAAAGAGAACTAGTACACCATTCTGTAGGCAGTAATTGAGGAGGAGACATGCATCTCTGATTTTCAAAGATCTTGTGTTCAGACTTTTCTGAATATTTTATTTTATTTTTAACAGGACAATGGGATAGCAATATGTTGTCTCCAACATCTTAAATCAACTAGGATTGCAGAACATTTGCACAATTTTAGCAATTAAGAAAACAGGATATTCAAAACATACACATGTATGAAATAATATAGCCTTTTCCACCCATTGTACACATTTCACTACAGGAATGCTCATGTTATATTACAAAATGATGTTTGCAATAACAGAGTTTAAATAAAGGAAAAAAGAAAAAGAAATTAAGCTCAAAGAAAGATACTTTGATTTTTCCTCCCTCCGATCTTGTGCCTTAGAAATGTGTTGACCATATATTTGGATAAGAATGCAAGGTATGGCAAATAGCAATATTATTACTGTCTGCCATCCAAAGTCACTCTAACAGTAAATAGAGCAGCACATTAAATAAATACATAAATAAACAAGTATAAATAAATAATATATACTTGTTAAGTGAGGCAGATGATCTGGATACAACTCTCCTGAAGCAGATATGACTCTCAGAAATTAAAAATTTAGCAACAGTGCAAAATTTCAATTATTTGGATATCTATTAGAAAATAAACATGAAACTGAGTGTTCCCCAAATTCCTCAGTGGCCTTGCTGACTATTTTATTTCTCAGAAAGTTGAAGAAGGAGCAAGAGATGGGATCTTCTGGATCTGATACAAATCAATAGAGAAGAGTTGGTTAAAAAGGTAAACACAGTGAGAATCTTGGGAGAAAGTGGTTACATTAATCTGGGTTTTATTATCATACAGGAAAGAAAATAGGGCCATCATCAAATTTTAAGGGAGAAAAAAATTCAATAAGCTTAGGGAAGTACTAAGGCAGAAATCCTGAAGTGAAATGATTGTGAACATCTCAAAAAGAAAATACTGGAAATACAATTGAACTCCTTTTTATTGAGAAAAATAATTAGGAGATAATGCAGGAAACCACTGGGGATGTACAAAAGGCTTTCAACTAAGTTAAGAGTTAAAATGTGCATGTTTAGGAAAAGGCAGAGAGGTATGGTCATCAAGGAAGTCTGTCTGTAGTGAGGTGCCACCTCATCACCATCTTCTCCCCATCTCTTTCAAGGAGATGTAAATAGCTTATATCTGCAGGAAAAAAATCAAGTTCTACTGCAGAAGAAACCTGGACTCTTAAGAAAAAAAAGCAACAATAGGCAAAAGTGCAATTTTTTTTCCATTTATGTCCAAAGTAAAAGAAAAATGTGAAGATGACAAAATTATAAAGACATGACAGGGGCAAAGTAGAGTGTCCAAATAAGCCTATGTAACACAAAAAAGATAGGCAGCATCTGACTCATATGATCTTGTATTAATTGTTAGGACAAGATAAATTTCATCCAAGATTCTTGCAGAAGCCTGCAGACATAATTTGAAGCTCCATTCTGTGATCTTTCAGAAACTGTCAGCCCTTGAGGTAAGGCAGTTCAAGAAACTGGTATTCCAGGAAAGCTACTTCATTGTTGTAGGACAGTGATGGCGAACCTTTTAGAGATAGAATGCCCCAAAACTGCCCCCCGCCCCTGCTCCACCCCCGCCCTGCCCGCCCACCCGCAGGGCCACCCACCACCTCCATGGCCTGCCACAGATCACCCAGGTGGCCCAGCAGCACCATGACAGCCATGCCCTCCACCCGTGCCCCACAGCATCAACTACAGTGATGGGGCGCAAGGGCAGAGTCTTGTCCTCGCTGCCCAGCTGCCATGTCATTGGCTGTGCTGCTGTGCGCAGGCCACGCTCAGGGGAGACTCTCCTCCATCCCTCGACGACAACTCCCCCGGTACCCCCTCCCCCCGACCCTACTGCCGCGGGCACGGGTTTCTCTGCCACTCACGGCGAAGACCGTGCGCACGGTATCCAAGCGGTGGTGACAACATCCTATAATTATAATTAGAACATCCCATAATTATTTTGGAATTTTCAGACAGGTTTAGGAAGTCACAAGATAAAAATTCCCCAAAAAAGTCAAGATTCGGGGGAGTGTTTTGAGTGTGATTCTCATACTTTCTTTCCAAGGTCAGGGAAACTACTTTCTTCTCCAATTTCAACTTCTTCCTCAAGGCCAGAATTAAATTCCTTGACAAAAATTATGAAAAAGAACCACAGTTACAGGACTGGAGAAAGCAAATTTAGCTCCTGACTTCAAAAAGAGGAAAAGGAAAGAACTGGGTAGATATAGACTAGTTAGCTTGATTCTGATTCTGAACAGAAGTCTGGAGCAGATTACTAAGTAATCAATTTGTAAACATTTAGAAAAGAATACATTGCTCTGAAAATGCCAGCATGGATTTAATAGATACGAATTATCTTCTTTTTTGACAAAGTGACCATATTAGGAGACCATAGAAATACAGTGGACATAATATACTTTGATCACATGTGGAGGTTATGTTTTTTTATTGGGGTTTTATCCCAAGAATCACTGAGAATGAATTGAGTGACCATATACATTTTCTTAAATAGAGATAGATAGATAGATAGATAGATAGATAGATAGATAGATAGATAGATAGATAGATAGATAGATAGATAGATACATACATACATACATACATACATACATACATACATACATACATACATACATACATACATACATACTGCATCTAGTTCTGGGCATTTAACTGACAAACTGGAGAAAGTCCAGAGGAAAGCAACCAAGATGTAAGGAAGAATTGGTTGAAAATACTTGGTGCATTTAGTCTGGAGAAGAGACAAAGAGACATCACAAATTTCTTCAAGTACCAGAAGGACTATCATATAGAAAATGGGATGCAGTTATTCAACTTTGCTCCAGAAGACAAAACAAGAAGTAGTTTTACATTATAAGGAAGCAAATTTTGGATGACCATATCCTAATATATGTCAAGTACCAGGAAAATCAGGAAATACAGACAGTTCAAATGGGTATAAAGATTTATTGCAAGCTAAATCTCTACAAGAATCTGAACTACTAATGGCAAAGAGAAATTAGCGGCAGATAAGAGTAGAAGGAATTCAAGATGGGCTAGACTTAGATCACTTGTGGGCACAAAGGGACTCATGACTGATGACGAATTTGACTCCTCCCTCGGGCTCAGCCTGATCATCTCCTACAATATAGTCAGAATAGATTATCTTGGGAAATGATGGATTTCCTTTTACTGTATTTAAGCAGGCGCTCCATAGGCACCTGTCAGGAATGCAGAAATAAAGTTAATAATAATAATAATGATAAAGTTGGAAGGGACCTCGGAGGTCATCTAGTCCAACCTCCTGCTCAGGCAGGAAACCCTATACCATTTCGGACAAATGGCTGTCCAGTTTCTTCTTAAAAACTTCCAGTGTTGGCACATTCACTGCTTCTGGAGGCAGGTTGTTCCCCTGGTTAATTGTTCTAACTGTCAGGAAGTTTCTCCTTAGTTCTAGGTTGCTTCTCTCTTTGGTTAGTTTCCACCTGTTGCTTCTTGTCCTGCCTTCAGGCGCTTTGGAGAATAGATTCCTGCTGTGTTGATTCCAAATGATTTGCAATGATTTGATTCCAAATTCATATCCTTACATCCTAGGATTCTATATTAGATGGAGATTATACCTTAAATGGTGATCAGAAAGTTAAAACTTCATGTATTCTTTCCACCTGCATATGGAATCAGACACAAGAGCTATATACCTTAACATATGTTAAGAAGTATTACAGAATTTCATCATGTGTTTATATAAAATAGAATTATCAAAATTCTTCTTGAAATAAATGATATTTATGGAGCTTCATAAAAATGAATTAATCAAGACAATCAGCCTCTTGTTTTTAATTATTGCAGTGCCAATATTGACCCATTTATTATTATGAGCAAGATGAATGCTATCTAAAAAGTAAAGCATACCATTTGCATACTAGACAGAGAACTGTTGCTCTAAATATGTAGTTTAAAGCACTTTAATATATATGGTCCCCTTGGCCATGTCTATTTATATAATTTGGATTACAGCTAGGACAGAAAAATTCTTGATTTTTTTCAAATATCATACATTCCCTATCAAAGAACTCAAGAGACATTTGGCTTTATACAAAGATAGAATTCTCTGCAGACTAGATTTAAATATACATTATTTGCCTTTATATAATTCAATTATTTTGCAATGTTTTAAAAAAATTAAAAGAAATCTTGGTATTTTCACAAAGGGAAAAAAATACAAAATCCTTGTTATTCATGTAAAAAACTACCCGTTTCAGGCTTTAACTGTGAGTTGAAAGAACTATGGTACTACTCAAAATACTGTGAAAGCAAGCTATTGTCATCACACCACAGCCTGTGTGTTAATTAGATCTTTCACTCCTGAGGACAGTGGTTCAAATTTGTGGGGATGACAGGTGTCAGAGATCAGAGTAGTTTTTTTTTAAATGCACATTCACACATAACAAAACACTGTAATGTTATATTTATCCAGAGGTGCAGGAAAAGCTGTACAATATGTTGTTGGCATTAACTTGATATCATTTGTATGCATAAAACTATATTTCTGGAGGCTACAAAATCAAAATGAAGTGCTAAAATGAGATGTAAAGGAAAAGTGGTAAGGGGATTCAAAGCCTTTGGTGTTCACTTCCAACAAGGTTGAAAACCTGTTCTGGAAGACAAAAAGGAATAATGACAACACTGACATTTCCTCAGCTTTAATTATTCTTATGGGCACAAGTTAAGTACAAATGAATGACATGTAACTGCACATTCACTCAGCAAAACACAATTCTTGGCTCTGTGTAAATCGTAAATCAAGATGATAACTATTATACTCTTGCTTTTGATGGCCAAACTCTCAGAAACAATGTTGGTTTATAGAAAGCATTCAGAAATAATGCACCCCCCAAACATCCTCTTTATTTTATTTATTTGTTTGATTTATTTGCCACCCGTCTTACCTCAAGGCAACTCTTTGATAGAACTTCTGCCTAATTTGCAAGTTGTACGCTTTACTGATATTTGTCACTGTTATTCTGCCTAATTTCTGTGCTTGCCTACTTTTTAGAGTGAAGCTTATCAATGCATGAGGCAACAAAGGATTTTGTTTATCTATCAACTTGTCACAGTGCCTGAGGCTGAGTAGGGCTGAGAAGGAAGGATGGCCCAAGGTCATCCAGCTGTCTTCTGTGCCTAAGGGAAGAGTAGAACCAAATTTGACCTGTGCCCTTTCCAAATTAAGCCACAGTTTTAGCCCTGTGTTTCTCTGACATGGTCCAGAAACAAGCAAAAGACCATACTGGAAATGGAATAATCAAATAATTTCTGTGGCAGTTTATGAGTGACTCAAAAATGAGTTATTTTCATCCTAGCATGGCTACAAACAGGAAAGCAATGGATCTTCATTGACTCTGCAAACAGAAATCACACTTTCCTCTCTAACCAAAGAAATTGGGAGAATTCTTCTGTGCTACACTTAAATTATACCAGCCATCACCCTGGAAAAAGCCAAAGGGCCATTTCTATCTATAACCATTTATTTTTTAAAAGCATGTAATAAAATAATGGGGAAGCAGCAGGTAATCAATTCAATGTTTTGTGGAAAGAACAAGCCTCTAAGTTCAGCATTATAATCAGCAAAAGAGGAGGCCGGGTACAATTCTTTGTGGTATACTACTCAGACATGATGTATTTATGTTGGTGAAAGAGTGCAAAGACCCATTTAACAACTGTAGTGTCAAAAAAGATATAGCACAGTAGTGTATCAAGCCATTGAAACTGAAATATATTCTGAGTTTATTTGCCTCATGAAATGTTAGTTATAGGTTTCTCTTTAAGGGTCATTTATATCCTTCCAAAAAGAAGTTTTTGCTACCTTCTCAGATCAAGCACATGTATTATTGTGTATTCCCTTTTCTTCCTCCAAGCAGTTCAGAGCATCATCCTTTATTCTAAATTTGAAACATTTTAATGCATTCTTCTCTACACTTAGGCACCTCCAATAAAAAAGTGTACATAGGCTCCCATTTTATCTTTGCATTAACATTATGCTAAGTGAGCCTGACAACTGTAGGCTAACCCTGGAGCAAACTAAGAGGAAAGTGAGGATTTGAACCATGGTTTTAATCCTGTGCTCACTGTACACAACAGGATCTTATTATAAACACTGAATGATTTTTCACATGAATAATTGTCATAGCAGCAAAACTGATACTAAACATTATTTTTGGTTTTAATGGGAGGTGATTTTGTGATGCAACCGAAATATACTGCTCAAAAAAATAAAGGGAACATTTTACCATGGAACTGAACAGGTTTGTGTTCCCTTTATTTTTGTGAGCAGTATATTATGCTCACTACAGAATCAGGTCTACCTGCAAGTGTCTGGATGTCTGAGGGAACTTTCCATGGTGGCCCCTTTCTTCATCAATCAAATCTCCCAATCTCTTCCAGAAATAATGTAATGGATCTGAATAGAAGCACAGATTCCAGGTCCCTTACAGTGCCATCAACAGTAGGAAAGTTCACTTACCCATTAGCATGACCACCAGTGGTCATCTAAGAAGACAAGGAATACAGCCCATAATTCCCCAACCTGTTGTAATATCACTGCATGTCAGGGAACATATGCATCATCATTTGGAGATGGTTGCATGGTTGTTTCATTTATACTCTGCAAATGTTTGTTCTGGCTAGAGGGCACTCAAACAGCAAAGCACAGAACAGAAGTTGGATCAACCAATCAGCATGCAGGACACACACCTCCGTATATCATGCAGTTGGGATTTGGGAGCTGTGCACATAGACCCATCTACAGGCATTACATTTACCCATCAACCCTTTCATAGTGTAGATATGAGGTTGTGGATAATTCTAAATCAAACTTTAGCTGGAGCATTTGCTAGGGGCAAGCTAAGTATCCTTATAAATGGCCAATAAACAAATAGCACACAAAAATACTATTGGCTAATGAAATGCAAAGAACCCTACAAAATATCCCTGTAGCCAGCACTGTTTAAAACAGTTTTACCTGGTTTCATAAAATAATCTTAAATGACTACTTTTTTAAAGTACAATTTTCTTTTTGCCCAAGGGTCATTATTGTGTAATTCACTGTTTCTTTAGAAGAACAATACTCCTGGCACCACTCCATTATCCTATATGTTCTCTATCACCAACAGTCAAAGCTTATTTCCAAAAAAAACAGTGAAGACTGGGAAGCAGTGTATACTAAGCTAACAATGCCACATAGCTTCAATTGCCTTTCTTTTTAATATATTTAATCCACTCCAGTTAAAGCCGTGACCAGGGGAGCGTTTTATCAGGTTCGCCTGATTCACCAGTTGCGGCCGTTTCTGGACCGGGACGCCTTACGCACGGTCACCCATGCCCTTGTCACTTCCCGCCTGGACTACTGTAATGCTCTCTACATGGGGCTCCCCTTGAGGAGCACCCGGAGGCTCCAGCTAGTTCAAAATGCAGCCGCGCGGGCGGTG
>NW_015386802.1:485007-536082 GCF_001527695.2 Protobothrops mucrosquamatus
CCAAAAATAAGTCATTATCGGTACATGTTTCTGATAGAAGCCGACATACCAACAAATGGGCCAGGCTCTGCATCTCTCCACATTCACACAGTATGTTATTATATGCTAGGAGCCTCCATTTGAGCATATTGGTGTTACATTTAGGCACTCTAACTCTCAACCTATTCAGGGTCTTCCAAGTATCACACTACTTGGTCAGATCCTTCAGCCATATTCCCCCTTTAACATTATTCCTTGCTTGATGGTCTCCTTCCTCCATCTTTTAATTCAATTTTATTCTTGTGTACCTTCAAGAATGTTCTTGCCATAAAACTGTTCCTAGATCTGAGTTGGTTGGCTTGGGGCATATGTCTGTTCAGAGTATGTCAAGGTTCATTCTCTCAGCATTTACTACAACCTGTCTCCTGATCTTAGGTGGGGCAATGCTAATGAGATGAGATATTTTCTCAATTGCGTTAGGTTTGAGACATCCTGTCACTAAACGTACTGCTTCATTGATAGCAATATTAACTTGTTTCGTGTATGCACATATGCCCCACATTGAAGTAGCATACTCTGCTGCAGAGACGCTAAAGGCCAAAGCTGATGTGCACAATGTAAGTGGTTGAGATCCCTGTTGAAGTTTATCAATTCCCTGTTCCTCAAGTTGACTTTAGCCTGAGTGTTCAGGCATTGCTATTTAAAAGAGAGCGGTACGGTGCTTTGGAGTTGGACAGTGCTGTAGACGATACCCTTGCCACATAATATCCATAATATCTTCTCTTGCATCTCGATTTTGGAGGTGGAAAGCATACATTTGGGTCTTGTTTGGATTGGGCTTTCAATGGTTGATTTGTAATATCCTCCTAATTCTTCAAGCACTACTCTAAGTTCCAGCTATCTCATCAAAAGTTGATCCTTGTGCAGCCACTACTGTATTGTCTGCATAGATGAATAGACATGTGTTGTAGGGACTGGTTGATCATTCGTATAAATGTTATACAATGTCAGAGACAATACACTTCCTTGTGTCAACCTGTTCTTCAGCATCTTCCATCTATTGTTCTTACCATTCAGCATCATATAAAATCTCTGGTTCTGGAAGAAGCTGTCAATGACTCTGGTAAGCTTATTATGTCCAGGGATATTATTTAACTTGCATAGCAATATTTTATGGTTAAAAGTGTCATGTGCTGCAGTTAGGTTAATGAAAGCCACTCCAACAATTAGCTTTCTTTCAAAACCATCTTCAATATGTTATAGAAGGTTTAGGATTTGGCCACACATGACCTTCCTGCTCTAAACCCTGCTTGCTCCCTTATGATCATTTCATCAATAAATTTTGAGATATGGCTGAGAATTATCCATTCCACTGCCTTGTAGAGATGATAGAGCAGTAGTTCCCAACCTTTTCTATACCCTGCACCCGTAAAACGCTTCTGATATATTCTCGCACCCCTTACAAATTTCAAAATAATGGCAACAAAGTATGCATATACACTATAATTTTGAAAACCCAAGTTTTCGCACCCCCTGGAATATTGTCTCACACTCCCAGGTGGTGCGAGCACCCCTGGTTGAGAACCCCTGTGATAGAGGAAGGATACTGTAGGTAAATTTACAGATCATCTTTGTCTTTGCTGTGTTTCAGTAAGGGAGCAACTCTAGCCTGCCTCCACAATTTCAGGATCTTAAATTCAGCTATATAGTTGTTAATCAATTACAGGAGCCATTCCAGAGTACAGAGACTAAACTGTTTTATCTGTTTTGTTCTTATGTCATCAATACTTGCTGCTTTATTTGTTTTCATAGTCTTTGTAGTTTCCTCTAACTTGAATACCACAAGAAAGGCATTTAACAGCTTCTCCTCTTGTTCCTTTGTTCAGGTAGCTTGTTTCCACACCTTTTTATCTTGTGTTTTTCTATTCTTCAGCAGCTGGCTGGCTACTTGGTCTGCTGTTACGTCCATATGATTTTGCTGTGGTTGGGTTCTTTCTCCACCTGAGATTTTTAATGAGTTTCCAAGCTCATCTGTGGTTCTATTTCATGTCCAGGTTCTCAACTAATACACACCATCACAATTTTCAATTATCAGCTACTGTTTACATCAGCTCTTCCCCAGCTTTGTGTCTTCCCAGAAAGAAATTATAAATCAATTATTATCTTTATGTTTCTGACATAGAAGAGATGTACTTCAATACAAAAAAATGCAATGCAAAAAAGACGAGGTCCTTCACATATGCAGGATTCCAGTTGAATATCAGAAAAAAATGACTATTGAACTAATTATTAAACAAGCAGGTTGAATCCCCTTATTATATAGGACAAGCAGAAGCTAGTTAGCCAGGAGTCTCCTCAGGGGGAGTCAAAAAAGTCAAGATGGCAGGCACATCCATGTGACTGAAGCTTGAGTCCTCCTTTTTTTACATGCCTCACAACAGACATAAAAAAGTGAGGATTCAGTTGCATGATTGTGGCCATCTTGACTTTTTTAATCCCCTTCATATCTCTGAGCTCAGCCAACATATACTAATTTAACACAGATTCTTGCATTTAAGCAGGAAATTGGGGCTTAAAAACCTAATGGAAAGATTCTATGAATTTTTGTTTGAAGGACAGCCCTAATAGTGCTGCAAAAATCAGGACGAGTATTAGATGGCAGCAAATAATATATCTTGTCTGTATCTCTTTTGTGCCATGTAACAATTATAAAATTTTTGCAGCTCAGACAGAGTAGCTCTATATGTACAACTTCTGTAATAAAACACTAATTTTATTTCTATCCACAGTCCAAAAAGAAACTCAGCAAAATCTACAATCTGTTATGATGAACCATTCCTGCTTTCTGGGCATTCCAACGAGATAGATAGACTGAGTCATTTTAATATGCTTTCCTGCCTCTCATGTTAGACGCTAAATGCTCGCAAAAGGTTTAGCCCCTCTGCCATGGGAAATAGTTCACCATACTAGTCCAGGGATTGAAAAACCAACCCAAAATATACCAAATGTGAGTTTCAGGCTTTTCACGTTTCTTCCCTGGGAAGATAAACAAAGAAATAAATCAAACAACAGGAGGGAAAAAGCAAGGAAGTTCAAATTACAGCAGAAGATTGAGCCATAAGGCACAACATTCAAGACAGATCCAACAGGTGTTGTAAACTGAATATAGAGTTAAGCTAAGTACTGTTGATACCAAGTCTTCATAGGCCATACAAATAGTTGCTTTCCCTCTCCTTGCTTGGAAGGCAAGTAGTTCTCTGTGGCCCTTAAAGGCCACTGAACCGGCCAATCTCAAAGCCTATAAACAAGCAGAAATTCAGAAAGAGAATATTCTGAGGTAACATAGCTGAAGTCATTAGAATATTAGAAAGCCGGAGGAGATAGCAATAGATCCTCAGGCACAACAGTCCTGTGGGAAAGAAGAAAGTTGGGACCTTTCTGTTATGCCTGCAAGGAACTACCTACTCTGCCAAGACCTTTTCCATAATTAGAAGCTTCAATTAGTTTGAAAATATAAGCCAAGATAGAAAATATATTAAAATAAGGATGGGGAACTCACTCTGATTTAATGGCCATATCTCCTACTAGGTAGGTACCATTAGGAAATAGACTTAGTTGATAGAAGCCTAAGCCATTAAGTTTTCCCATTATGACAAAAGAGAAAAGATTAAGTGAGTCTTAAACAATGATGAGAATAAGATTGTTCCTGACTTCCCAACACACTTGTCAAATCTGTCCATTAAATTAATTCCATTTGACGAGAGACACTTTTGCCCAGTTACAAAGATATCCATCATTATTAATGCATGCCAGATCTGTTTCTGGTCTAGCAAGAACTACATCCACTTTAAATAAAAAGCTTTGCACATCAGCTAAAAAGCAGGAATCCGATATAGCTTTTCTTCTTCATAGTGATTTCCTAAAATCACTATTTTAATAATAATAAAAATAATAATAATAATAATAATAATAATAATAATAATAATAATAATAATAATAATAATAATAATAATAATAATAATAATAATAATAATAATAATAAAGTTGGAAGGGACCTTGGAGGTCATCTAGTCCAGGGCTTTTCAACCTTTTCACCCATTGTACCATTTTTAGGATATGGCAACATCCGAGTACCACCAATCGCCTAGCAAGGTGTCAAAAACTTGATGACCCCAAAAAAAAAAAAAGGAAAAAATTGATAAAGTACAGGTAATCCTTGACTTACAACAGTTCGCTTAGTGACTGTTCAAAGTTACAATGGCACTAAAAAAAGTGCCCCCCAAGCCACAGCCGAGCAAGACAACTGCCTGCCCACCTGGCGGCGCTCTTCCTCCTGTCCGAGGTTTTCATTGTTGTGAGCATTTCTGTTGAGGATTGGCAGCGGGGGTGGGGTGGGGTAGTGCTTGGTTTTTATTCCCCCCATCTGCTGGGTGGTTGCAGCAGGTTTTGGTCACTTTATATGACCCTGGGACACTGTGACTGTCATAAATATGAATCAGTTGCCAAGCATCTGAATGTAAATCACAAGACCCTGGAGATGCTGCAACATTCCAGCTGATTGGTGCTTCTTCTGGGCTCAGCAGAAGCGCCAGAATCAGCATCGAGCTCCAGTTGGAGCCTGACACTGATCCTGGCGCTTCCACTGAGCCCTGACAGTCCCGAAGAAGCAGTGATCCTGGCGCTACCGCTGAGTCCTGACAGTCCTGAAGCTCCAGCCATTTCTTGCTCAGGCTTGTGCGGTGCTGCCACCGGTTCAGCTGATTCCCCTCCCCCGCTACCACTTTTCTAGGATGGTCGCGTACCACCTGCCAGGTGCCAATGTACCACAGGTGGTACCCATACCACTGGTTGAAAAGCCCTGGACTAGAAGGCATCCAAGGTCCCTTCCATCTGTTATTCTATGTTATTCTGAGTATCTGTTTAGTTCTTGCAGTAAGAGTTCCATAAATAAACTCTGTACTATCTGAAAAGCTACATCTTGACATTGTGAAAAGTTGACTGAGAATTTATTTGTAGGTCAGGCTTCTCTTCCAATATAACCTGAATCATTCAAGAACATTTTATACTGTTAACTTTGTTCTGTCACTAAAATCTTTTAGCAGAAAATAATGAGCAGCTTTTGATCTAGTAGCCCATTCTTTCATTAGATTCTCCTTGCTATGGATTAGAAACTCTGAAGGTCTCAAACACTATAATCATTACAGACCTACTATGAGAGATAATCACATACTGCTACCTTATTTTTTAAAACTGTCATCAGATCTCTTGCTGGGACACAGTTTGAGTGTTCCACGCCTGACCGATAAATGGTTGGGACAAATACAAACAGAACCAATAGGATTAAGCTAGTGTTTGATTTCTCCCAAATAATCTGCTTTATCTTTTTAGAAAATTAAACTGGGAAAAATCTTGCATATTTCTTTAATACTTCTTTTCCAGAAGTAATTTTTCTGACAGGACTTCACGAAATGATTAGGAAACCATGCAAGGTAACATATAATTTCATATCATATCTTTATATCTTTATATTTCTATCCCTAACCATATCCATATAACTCTGGGGAAAATTTAACCACTAAGAATGTTTTGAACATTGTATGGAAAATAAATTTAAATAAGAATTATAAACAGGATTCATGACAAGGCAACCAAGATGACCACATAGAAAAGAAGCATGATATAGATGTGACTATTATTGGTAGAAATTTTAGAAAAAATCTTTATATTTAATTGCTACCTATCAAATTAATAAGAATTGTATTAATTTAAGGTTGCAAAGAGAATATTATTGGAAGAAGAGAAAATCAAGCAAAGTTATTATGTGGACTTTGGAATACAGAAAGTGACTGTTAATGATTACTTTGTAAATATAAACCCAGACAACATGCTGTTTACTAGATATCAAGGTGTTTATGTTAAAAAAATCAATAAAATATATTTTTAAAAAAAGAATCTGGGACTGTGGTGGAGGTCCAAATCAATAGGCTGAGCTGAATTCTGTTCAATATTAATTGTATTGCTTTATAAAAATCAGTAATTTTTTCACTTGCATAAAGTGAAAAAAAGTATCAGACTCTTAAAATAAAAGGAATGCAGTTGTATTGCATGTACGATGTACATTTATTTACATTTGATTTCTAATTTCCAATTGATCTCACATGGGCCACTCAGGGACAGCCAAAGGGCCAGATATTGCCTGGGACCTGCAAAATGCCTAGGTCTGCTCTAAAGTATGATTGTCCAAATTTTGAGTTGCTTGGCCACACTAAGTGAAGAGGAATTGGTTAGGGCTGTATATAAAGTATTTAATGTATATAAATATCATTAAAATCACATAGTGTTAAAAGTTTACAATTTTATGGGGCCACATTATTAACTGTCCAGGTCCACATGCGGACTATGGATCATGAGTTGGACATGCTGCTCTAAAGCATTTTTGTTTTCAACCTGTCACACTCAAGAGACGGGAGAATAAACTTCAGCAAGTGCTCTACATTTTGGTAAGTCTTTCCTTTCTGTTACTCACTGATCAGCTCTCCAATTGTCTACAACAGAGTTCCCCAACCTTTCCAGCTTCGCAGACTGGCACTGGGGGGGGGGGGGGAGAGGGGATGGTTCTATGTGAGTGGTGGGCATGAGCTCCCCCATGGCTCATGCAAGGGGTGATGCAAGAGGCCTGATTATGAATAGCTCCTGGCCCAGTAGTGGGCCATGGCCCAGGGATTGGGAACCCCTGGTCTACAAGATGTTCTGCCAAGCAGGAAATTAAGTTAGAGTAAATGTAAAAAATGTCTTTCAAAAATCTTTGATACTAGAGTTCATCAATCACTGTGCTTCTCAGTCTGTCAATGTATTTACATCCACTTGGAATTCCATGTAATAATAATAAAACAAAATCTCTGAAGTTCCTCCCTAGGCGCTTGTTAATATTCCAAATAGTAATAGATAATTCTGTCTATTATTACTGAAAAGGCAGTTTGCGATCCATAATAAAACTTAGTTCTGTTTAGAGAAATGTTCTTTTAAAAAAAAAGGAGACAAACACTGAGATGTTTTGCAAAAAGAAATGGATTTAAGATTTGGAAAGAGGTAACTTCTTGGGGTTTCTCAAGGGTCCAATTAGTTTATTCAGTATTTGTTTATAGGAGTATTACTTTCAAATTAATACCCGTTCACTAAAAGCCATTGTTGAAAGTTTGTTGAGAAAGCTATGCATGATCTCTACACAGAGAATCAAGTGCAAAGATAAACCGGTCAATAAATTTCTTGTGTTCTGCATCTAGATGCTTATGAACAGCATGTAATGTATTGTAACATAAAAGGTGCATAAAAGGAATTTATTATTTTTATGCAGGATTCTTTATTCAGTATGCATAAATAAATAAATATTAATACCTACGGGAACTGTACAAGATTTCCCATTGGATTCAGCTTTGTGTCTTGAATTTCAGCTAAATTGAAATTCAAAGGAGTTGCTGAATGCAGCAAGCCCTGTTTAATAAGGATTTGTATTAGGTGGGCCATATCATGCCAGGGATAGCATTTCCCAAATTCTGGTCCCTAAGATCTTAAACAAGCCAAGAGTGATGGTTGTAAGAACCCTGCAATTTAGCTTCAGCTGGCACCAATCCATTTTTTCCACCTTTGTTTCCTCTAAGGCTTTATTAGCTACTGAACATTCATAAGCTTACTTCTGTTTTGACAGGGCAGCAAATCTCTGCTTGCCACATGTTATGCACATATCTCCCTTCTCCTCCTTCCCCAGCCACAAATAGGTGTGAAATTTAAACCTTTTAACTCAGACAGATTCAAGTCCAGACCAATTTATAAAGCAGATGACACTTTGCAAAAATCAATTTCAGTGGTCAGACTATGAAGGTCAATGGAGATTACATATCATGGAAAAAGTAACAGGAATGTAGGAGCGAAGAAAGATCAGCTCTCCAGAGCAATTATGGAAATGTGACACTAACAGAGGCAATCCTTGAGTAGTCTTACTTCAGATAAACACAGGATCCGCCTACATCAGTGAAACAGTTGAAAAGGAAAGAACGGGGTATGTTTTAGCAGATTTTTTTTCCCTTTGCATTTTTCTGCGGGTTTTCTGATGTAGCTTCGTTGTATTGAAAAACTAAGCTGGAAATGACAACCTTTCCAAATTCTCTAGAAAATTTTTAGGAAGTGAAACTGAATAGACAATTTCTCCAAATTTCAAAGAAGGCATGAGAACTTGTCCAACCATTTGCCAAAGGCAACTCTTAATTTTAAGAGGGACAATAGGACCCCTACTGAAAAAAAAGTCCCTAGGAGGGGTTCCATCCTGATGGCTTCTATTGGGGATTTAACAGAAGTCTGGGTAGCCAGGGAGGAGATACAGTGAAAGAGAGAATATTCACAAACTTCATCCTTGCAATTAACTGCAAGAACACCATCTCTCTACCTGTTAGTTACTATATGCATTCATAACATAATTCTTATCTTATCTATCTTATCTTATCTTATCTTATCTTATCTTATCTTATTTTAATATTTGCATTATATTATATTAATGTAATGTATGGCCTAGTGCCGTAGTAGCGAACCTATGGCACGCGTGCCACAGGTGGCACGCAGAGCCTCTCTGTGGGCACATGCACCATCGCCCTAGTCCTAGGTCTTCAGCTGGGTTTTATAAAACCTTTTCGCTTTAGGCCTCCATTGCAGTGGGCAAAAAAAAAAAAGGTTCATTCAATCAGTCAATTTCAACTTCTGACGGGAAAAAAAAAGATCTCGCAAAGTTGGAATTGATTGAATTTTTTAGTCCCACCCAATCTGCCATTACCACCAAAGCCACGCCCACTCAACATGCCCACCCAATGGGCCATGCCCATCCGGCACCCGACAATACATAAGTGGGTTTTGGGTTGCAGTTTGGGCACTCGGTCTCTAAAAGGTTCACCATCACTGGGCTAGTGAACAACTGAATTAGACCCAGAAGCAGACTGGCAACCAGTGCAGTTCCCGAAGCAGAGGTGTAACATGTGCCATTCTAAGGGGCTCACATAACTATCTGTATCACTATATTTTGCAGCAGCTGAAGATTCTGGATAATCGTCAAAGGCAGTTCTATGTACAGCCCATTGCAGAAATCCAAATGGCAGGTGACTAGGAAGAGGCACAACTGACACATGATACAAAACTTTGATTACGCCCTATGTTAGGGGCTTCTTAAGGAAATAACTCAGAACTCTTCTGTTTTCTGTGAAGTTTTGCAGGCTGTGCTATCTGCCAAGGATAATGGGAAGCCACATCTCCCATGCTTTCCTGAGAAATATCCCTCCCAATGTTTGTCTGTGCATTTAGTTACATACTACCATTTCTCATTTGTGGCTTGATTCCTGAATTTTTCTTCTTTTTCTTCTTTTCAAAAGAACTAACTGAAGCATTGCAGTTGAGATAAAAGTAATATGCAAATGAGCATATTTAGGAAGAAAAAGTGTAAACATGAGCAAAGGTCCAGTGTAAGCATCTATTTTAGATGAACGTTGGGCCCAGATCTAAATTTTCAGTTATCCTACTCATTGTAAAACTTAATCTCAGACAACTTGTTAAAGATTTGGTCATTTCATCATATCATGTATTTATCTGCTATCATCAGGCTGGAGCAAGCTTACTACAACACATAATGTACACACCTTCCTTCAGATTCTGGATAGCATGTGACAACATGCAAGTGAAGAACAGATTGGATATAATTGGGTCCAGCACACAACCCTGTTTTACCCCATTGGAAATGGCAAATGCAGATGATGTGTCACTGTTGTAAATAATCTATCCTGTTATCAAAGAGTAGCTGAATCAACTTGGACATCCCTAAAATCTCAGGATGATCCAGAGCGCCTCCCTGTTTAAAGTGTCAAATGCCTTTTTCAGGACAATGAAGACAGAAAAACAAAGAAGCTTGGTCTGCTTGATGCACTTCTCTTGGACTTGCCTCATGACAGTAATGTCTGTTATACTCTTTTGTGGATGAAAACTGCACTGTGCCTCTGGAAAATTCGTTTCCAAGACAGTAACAAGTCTGTTCAGGAGAATGCAGGCAAAGATCTTGCCTGCAATGAACAGCAGATACTTCTGTAGTTTCTATAATCTCATTTGCTTCCCATGTTTTTATAGAAAGCCCCATGAAGACAGCTTGGAAATCATCAGGCATTTCCACTGTGGACCAAATGACTTCCAAGATGTCTTGAGACACCTATAAGGTATTTGGACTTAGTGCTTTGTAGATCTCAGCAGGAATGCCCTCCTCTTTGTTGCTTTATTTGAATTCTCTGGAGGTCACTTTCTTGATCTCATTGTTTTTGTCTGTACTTTTGACTGCAGATGCTTAAATTTGCCTTTTTTATTTTTTTGAGACAGATGATGGATTGTTCTGCCAGTCTGCATAGACCTTATTCTTGGCCTGGCAGCTGATGAAATGGTCCCATGGTTTTCATCAAACTAGTCTTGATGTGCCATGGCTTTCATTCTAAGTACAGTTGTTGCAGTCTGAGTGATGACTTATTTAAACTGCATCTACTTTTCAGAACTGGTTCCTACAAGTGGTAAATTGCCAGAGGGTTTTTCATTAATTACATCTTGGAAGTGTAGGACTTGATCTGGGCCTTGCAGTCTGCTGATGTTGAATGACTTTCTAACAGTCCTTGGTTGTTTGGTTTCTTATGATATAAAGGGACTATGTTTAGGACCAATTGGAACAGCCTCACTCACATGGTGAGGGTAAGGGTGATGTCTTTAAGATTGTGCTGATTTACTACTTGTCAAGTAGGTGCCAATGATTGGACCAGAGATGCACCCAGATAGTTTTGTGTTTGTTTGCATATCTGAATATTGTGTTAGCAATGCACAAGTTGTGCTCAATACATTTGCTCAAAAGCAGCAGATAGTTGTTATTAATTCCCCCTCCACTGTTTCCCAAGGATTCCACCCCAGTTGTTATTATCCCTACCTTAGCACTGAAGTTGCCCAGAATGACAAGTTTTCACTAGCAGAAGTTATTCAAATAATCTGGTTCAGGTTCTCATAGAAACCTTCCTTGCCTTCAGCTGGACTTGTGAAATTGGTCCATGGGTGCTCACAGTGATGAAACACTAGCACTTGCTGACAGGAAAGTGGAATTTCATAATGTGTTCATTTATTTCAAGGCCAAGATGAGATAAGTGGGCACATCATCAGAAATCAGGAAGAGATCTCAAGATCAAGTTATAAAGATGCTATGAAAGAAATCCTATATCATCCAAGGGGACTTACAAATTATGGCTACTGATAGAACCTGCTGATGAGCCCTGTGCCTCCACTAAAGCCTCCACTGGCTTTGAAGATAGTTAGTGCCCAAAACTGATAGAAAACCATGAGTAGTGTCAAAAAATAACCCTCCCCCCAGTTACTATAACAATGGACTTCCAATGCTCTCATTGTCCTAGACTCTGTGCTTCTAGACTGGAATTGCAGAGTCACCTCTGTGTCCACAGATGAACTATCAAACCATGTTTTCTTCAAACCCCAAAGACTATCATATTGGTATATAGGTATCCCACATATTCACTTTTTTGTGCAAAAAAGATCAGATGCTACCAGACAGCTGTTACTTACAACTACATTCATATCAAGTCAATTTTGGCAGTTAGTCATTTAACTCCTCTTCAAGCCTAGTCCTCATTTAATAGACTGCGATGGATCTACTGATATCAGTGGACTCTACTGTAAATTATGACTATTTATTGATTACAGTGGTTCTATTTTAATTACATCTAAATCTGACTTCAACCTATATTTTGGACATTGTTACCCCAGTAGGACATAATAGAAATTGTGCTGCTAATTGCAGACATAATCTTCTAAAACATTTTGCTGAAGAATTTGGGGAGGATTTTGTCTATTAACTACAATATAGATCAGTATAGACTACAAGAAAGTCTGCTTCATAAACAGCAAGAGTTCTTCCGTTAAAAAGCTACCATTTTGACAGGTCTTTAAACCACCACAAATCTTTTCTTCAAGATGCTATAAGGAAAATATTTATGTCACTTCCATGGCATAATTAAAATACCTGGCATTTTCAGTAAAGTCACCTTTTGGGATCATGACTATGAATCCAAGAATGAATTAATCATCTCTCATATTATTTTAAGTATATGGCAGAATACTTTTTTTTTCAGTCACATCTGAGCTTACAAAGCAAAACAAACTTCAAGTTATTAACCTCCCTACATCTAAGTTCTCTTTTGTCAACAGAACACTGGTTTTTGCTGAAAGTTTCATTTCTTTATTAGCTATATAAATAAAAATGTAAATGTTTGTTTGTTCAAAATCTTAAATCTCCGAAAGTTCTTCACCGATTGCTTTGAAATTTTAACACAACGTTGCATTCGAGTGCACGCGTGTTTTTATATATCTATATTATATAGACGTCACACCTGTGACAGGTAAAACATGCTTTTTTGAAAAACAGCACCATCTGGTGGACGTGAAAGCAACACATGCTACGATTTTACGATTCCATTTCAATGTTTCCAATTTATGATCCATTTACGATTTCCAAATTTCCAATTCTTTCTTTTCCATTTAATCAGACTGAGCCACAGCAACGCGTGGCCGGGTACATCTATAACCAATACAATTCTAAGATACAAAAACTACAATGTACAATTTCAAGAGGAATAGCAGGATTAAAAAGAGGGATACTTTTATAATGAAGTAAGAAGGCGCAATGACCAAGCAATTAAGATGCTGGGCTTGTCGGCCAGAAGATTGGCAGTTTGAGACCCAAGTAGTGCCTGATGGGGTGCACTCCCATCCTTGCCCGAACTCTTACCAACCTAGCAATTCGAAAGCATGTAAATGTAAGTAGATAAATAGGTACCACTTTGGTGGGAAAGTAGCAGTGTTCTATGTGCCTTCAGCATATGGTCATGCTGGCCACATGACCATGGAAGCATTTTTGGACAATTCTGACTCTTTGATTGTGAATCAGAGATGAACACTGATGCCTAGAGTTGGACACAACTGGATAAGGGAAACCTTTACCGTTTTACTTTTTTTTTTAACAAAGTAGACTTGAAAATGTGAAAATGTTGAGAAAAAATGGTGCACTTACATGTATTTCCTTACTTCGGGTCTGTAATTATAACTAGAGTGGGGAAAACACTTTGCTTGTTTTAGAGAATTTCAGCACATACAGTACTTACATTCTCCACACACTCTTCAATATTCTCCCACCAAAACTGCCCCTATGCATTTAATTTCATGTAATAATAACCCGGTGGTCTATGTATGATAAAGAACAGAAGCAAGAACTGAAATAATGTAATTGAACAAATCCAAGTTCCATAGCATAGCTCTTTATTTGTTTCTTCAAAAGCAGAAAAATAGGAAGGGAAATATTAAAGAATAAATGATCTTTAATAGTGAGACCTGTGTACAAATGTCAGAGCACAAATGCTTTAGCTTAGTCTTTAAAAAAAAGAAAAAGAAAAGCTTAGACAATGATTCAGTTCAAAGTTCACTGACCTCCATAAAATTTTCTTTAAAAAAACTATTGAGTTTAGGAAGAGATATAGAACTGTTCTAATTCAAATATGAATATAATAAATTAGGGAGAAAAAATAATGTATAATATTTATCATGTTTTCTACTGTGAAGTCTAATATTTAAAACACATATCTTTCAAGCCATTAATACTTCTGCCTGCACATCACTGGACCAGAAAAGAACAATGTGTGAGGCAGACAAATAGTCTTTCTTTTAAACATTTACATAGGAAATATATAAGCTATTACTTTTTTAGCAAAGCAACTGGGGAGAGACATCAGCCAAGAAAACCGTATTCTGACTTTTTTTTTTTCCCAAAAGGGAAAAATCTGGAAATTGCTATCCAACACTTCCCAAAGATACCAGATTAGGCAAAAATGATCCAACTATATTGTTGGGAAAACATGCTTTAGGAGGCAGTGTGCAAATTACACCTAAATCAAATTCTAAATAATTATTCTATCATCAATGGACAGCAAGTTCATAAATAAAATTTTAATATCCATACTTACTCTTTCTCTGTCATGATGTAGCCATATTCTTCCACTTTGGAAGACTTTGCATCTAACTTGAGGCCTTCCCCGATCTTTCCTTGAGCTGCTTCATAAACACTTTCGTCTTGGAGCCACATATTCTTAATCCAGTGATGAAGCTCACTTAGCTCCTTGGAGATGGGTTCAGACTCTGCTTTTTTCTGAGCAGTCAGTTCTCTTGAGAAGGTTTCGCTCTTCACATTTTCAATCCCAACCTTGACTTCTTCAGATGAAGAAGAGAGGTCTAAATCATCTGATTTTTTCATTTCTGTTTTAAATGGTTCTTTGGAGAAATATGACCTTGGCAGATTTTCAGGAACCATATTCTTACTTAGGAAATCTGGTACCTTTGAATCTAGATGGTCCTCCTATAATAAACAAACAACAAATACATCTAGCTTATTATAGTTGCTTGTGTCTAATTCATCAGTTCAGCTTTATAGTATAGAGTTTACAGAAAGCTTATGCTGTAAGAATTATTTTAGCAGTTTTTATGTTGGTAGTCTTTATTGAGGATGAAAAACCCTGGAATTCATCTAAGCTGAAAGTTAACTTAAACACATCCTAGGCTATACTAAAGAACAAAGAAAAAAATCCCACTTTTCAACTTAATTGTATTTATTTTTCAAGAGGCCACACATTTCGGGACATATGTTTCCAAACATCTCTCTTTTATGGGTCTCCATGAAAACACTCACTGTTGTTTGCTAACAAATTTCAAAACATTAATTCATAGCTTGGAAGAATTTATAGCAGTAAACCTTATCTTAAAACCACATTTTAAGCAAAATGGTTTTAGCTGTATATACCACAGTGAAAACTCTTTTTAGTTGTAAAAACTCTTTTTAGTTTTAGTTCTTCAGATCTTACCAACATATAGTATCATTTTTTCAGTGCTGAAGAAAATAATATCCTTAAGTATACTTTATGGATTTTGGGCACAGGAAAACTGCTATGAAAACCAGCTATTTTCCTATGCAAAATACACTTGCTAGCTCCATTGCTAACAGAATGTTCCCAATAATGTTCTTCATCCAAATTATTTGATCCAAGCTGGGTAACTATATATTCTCCACCAGTCCTAGCAAATATATATTCTAGCAATTTTGGGATGACTTTTAATTAGCATTATTCTAGGGACAATATTCTACTTAACAACTAAATCATTTTGATATATTCTGCTCTCCATTTGGGTTTTCATTGGTCAGAGGGGGAAATCATTCTGAATAGGAAGAATTTAGATTAAATCACTGCAATCCTAAACAGATTTATATGACTGAATCAAATATATTGCTAATGGCACGAGTTAAACCTTTCAGCCTACATTAAATATTTTGATTGTTTAGTTATGTTGAGTACTTGCAGTAGTGACAAATCAGTAGAATTAAGTCACTACAATGAATCCTCATTGGCATTGCTTTAGAATAGAATAGAGCTGGAAGGGACCTTGGAGGTCTTCTAGTCCAGCCCCCCCCCCTGCTTTGTTATCCTATCAAAACTAAACCATTTTTATTATGTTTAGAATATCTTATTTTCCCTGTATGTTAAGAAGAAATATATATGGTAGGAATTTGTGTTGTTAACTTACCTCTTTTTTAATCTCCGCAGCAATGTTCCATGCCCCCTTATCTGTGGAAACAAGCATTTATTGTGAGACATAAAACACAGATATTGCTTTGGTTTTCTATACAATGTGACGTTATTACTGTACAGTAAACATTAAGATGTTGTGGCTAAATGACAAAAGTAAAAACATAGATCAAGTTTGTCACTTCAACTCCATTTGGACACTTTGCTAATGCAAGATCAATTGAAGCCATGCTGTAAGAGTGCATTACATTAATTAGTTCAATAGTAAGGCTGACGAATTTACCTCTGTTTATCAGTGCCTGGAAAAAAATCAATAGTTTGTCCTGCTAGCCAGAAAAAATGTTTACAGTAATAAATGAGAAACTGCAGTGGATTTATGACTCAGGTGTTTCTCAAGAAAAGGGTTTTCTGATGTCTTTTATTTCACACTTAGAAATAATTACTTCAGAGTTATAGTAACACTACATTATTAAATACTGGATTAAGACTCCACCTCCACCCTTGTTCCTATCTTAAATATTTTTTGTTAATTTTAATGTTCTATATTGTTGGTTTTATCTGTTGCAAGCCTCTCAGAGTTGCTTGATAACAAGATAGGTGGCATATAAATTTAATAAATAAATAACATAGGGGAATACTCTATTGCACAAACAAGGACAGGAACAAGAAAATCTGTAGTATAGTAAAAGATGCATTTATGCATTTCTGTGAATTAAGAATAAATTAATGACAGATCCTTTGAACTTCATGTGTGCTTCATATATAAGTAACAACCATGATAGATAGACAGATACATTCACACACATGCTATCTAGATTCCTAGCTCATGTGTCAATGAACAATGATGCTGCAAGCTTTATTATCTGTAAGTTGCTCACAGTCTTGAGAAACAAGCAGCATAGACCAAAGTAATAAATATTAATTAATAACAGGAAGGCCCTGAATTCAAGAACACACCATTCTTATAGAACAAAATTTATTCATAAACTTGAAAATTATTCTCAAAAAGATTTGCCTCTTTGTGTTTAATGGATGTATCATTTGAAATATTTAGTGCTTAGTTAAACTGACACACACTTGCAATCAGTGGTGGTAAAGTTAATCATGACTATTTAAGTCCTATTGATTTCCAAGGGCTTCCTTTTTGTACCACTCAGACCACACCTAACCTATATATTTGGAGGATATACCACTCTGTTACCAGAGGTGAGAACTGCTTCAAACGTTTTGGCCTCCTGGAAAGGTATTAAAACTTGGCTTTGCTGGTCGGGCTGTGGCCTGGAGGAGGGCACTACTGCTGGAGGTGGTTGATGGGGTAAGAAAACCTCATCCTCACCCATCCGTCTCTTACTTTTGGTTTCAGTAGAGGTTTTAAAATCTTAATCTATGTAGCTTTAATGTTTTAATATTTCAATTATTTTTCTACCTGTTTTATAATTTGTAAGCTGCCCAGAGACACCTTATAGGGGAGATGGCTGGCGTAAAAAATTAATAAATAAATAAATAAATAATACGCGATAGCTAGTTCCAAATTTAATCACATTTATATTAGAGTTAAATAAATAAAACTCAAGTTAGTCACTATCAGTAAAGCAACAAAGAATGATCACTAATTTTAAATACAACACTGGTTTTAAGGGGTGCATCTATATCTAAAGGTTTTAAGCAGTCCTATCTTGTTGCAATCATCAGCAAAATACCCTATGAATATATCCCTGGGTACTTTTCCACTGCTATAGGTTTCATCTCTAACATAAGTTTCGTTTCCTATGAAATGCCTGTAGGCTTTGTTCCTTGTCCATACAATGAGCTCATCCCCTCTGTTAAGTTTCGTTTCTTAAATTGGGACTAATTTCCCAGAAAAGGCCTGCATGAAGACCCTAAGTTTCTGATACGTAAGCTAAAGAATGATTTAGTGTCTCCTGGTTTCTTGTTTCTCGCTCCATATATGGNTTTATAGACCAATAAAAGAGAGGCACAGAGGCTTTTCGGAGCTCTCGCATGCCATCTCACCTGAAGAAACATGTTGTCCGTGTGTTTCTCTATCTGAGCGAGGTCCGTTGATGGTGTTCAACGTACATTACCAGTCCATTCCTCTGGAGAGGAATAAGTTCATCCTGCAGGCGCAGGATCCCGAGAGTAAAATCTCACACTATCTTATACTCTTTTTCCACCCCCTGAATTTCCACTGCAAATGTTCCTTAAAAATTAGTTGGTAAGAGGAAAAACCACTTAAGACTTTTCTTTGCTCAGAAAGTTTTCCTCTGAAAGACACTACCCAATCTTCACATTACCCTAATCCTAGTTCTCTAATACAAATGTCTACGAATGAATAGTGTCACAGCACCATTTGTACTCAATTATCATCTGGATCAAATTACAACCGAGTGATAATTACCAGCCCCATCCTTGAACACGCCATAATCACAACAAGGGAAAAAGGAAAGCAGGAGAAAAAATAAGGTTGTTTTTTTTCTCTTGGTAATACTTTACAAGGTATTTTAATCTGATTATGTAAAAAAATTAAAATAAAGGAAACTACTGTACTGAATATAATACCTCGCACATGAAAACCTTCATTCCCTCCCATTTCATAATTGTATTCTCCTTCTCCATCCACTCCTGTTGCAGTTCTCTCTCCTTCAACCTTCCCAGTGGCGTTGCTTTTTTCTTCATTTGTATCAACGATTTGAACAGCTTCAGCAATGATATCGGCCATCTTGTCCAGCTCCAGTGGGCTCAGTTTATCTACATCCACACGATGTTTCCTCAGGTCTCTCAAAACGTCTTGAATAAATATTTCTTAAGAAAGAGGGGAGGGAAGCTTGATTACTTGTGAAAAGTTTAATATTATGCATAAGAAAAAGAGAAACAAAGCATCGCTGCTTTAGCTGCAGTCTTCAATAGGAAATATTTAATTATCTACAAGTCCTTATTGTATTATTCAATGCTAATAGGTATTCATAAATATAACTTTAGAAATATTTGTTCTTTTTCCTAATATGTTTACTGAATTGATTCAATTGAATTAATTTTTAAAATTATTTTCTTATATAAGTAATTATATAATTGCAAACAATGCCTACTGAAGCAATCAATTTGACATGAACTGATAGTGAAATATACTCATACCCAGACCAATAAACTAATATTCTTGAATACAATAAAATGATTGCATCCAACAATTATCCCATAAATGGACATTTACTTCATTCTACAGGGGTCCCCAACCTCTGCACCACAGCCCACTACTGGGTCATGTGCCGTTAGGAACTGAGCAGCAGAAGTGGTAGGCAAATGCGTGTGTGTACATCCCCACTTGTGCGAGCAGTGGGGGAGCGCATACTCCATTTGCACGAGAAGCGGGTACGTGTGCCTGCTGCTCACCCAGAACCATCCTCTCTTCCCCCTGCCAGTCTGCAAAGCCAGAAAGGTGGGTGAACTCTGTTCTACATCAACACTTGCCCTGTACTAAATCTCAGCTATGATTTGGTGTAGCACTTAAAGCAGTGGTTCTCAACCTGTGGGTTGGGACCCCATTTGGGGTCGATTGACCATTTCACGGGGGTCGCCAAGCAAGGCTGTCCACCATTTTTTTTGTCTGCCATTTTTTTGTCTGCCATTTTTCCCCCTTTTCCGGCGGGTGCCTTACCTCCCTTGGGCTGGGCCAGCTGGTGGTCGGCCTGCTCCGTCTCTGCTGCTTGCCAGCTATGCCTCGGCCGGCGCAGGGGGCGGAACCACGCATGTGCGGCGCTCCCGGGCAGGGAAAGTCCTCGACTTACGACCGGTTGGGTAGTCCTTGACTTAAGACCAGTTTAGTCCTCGACTTACAACCGGTTTAGTCCTCGACTTACAACCGGTTTAGTCCTCGACTTATGACCGGTTGGGGTCGCGGCATTAAAAAGGTTGAGAACCACTGACTTAAAGCAATAGGCTTTAAGCTGGGAGACTGAGTACTACTCCTTCCTCCTGCACAAAACCAACTGAGTGATCTTGGACTGCTAGAATCTAGGTAATATATAATAAATGCTTATCAAGAGCAATAATCATACAATGTATTAGAACTTGAAAATAGGAATAACAGTAATGGCTATACCAGCAATAGAATATATATCCTTATTAAACAGATTCTTGAAAGTTAAAATATCAACAATTTAAGTCAATAAATTATTGCTCTTTAGTAAGCATTTTTTCAGCTATCTATAATTAGCACCATTGCTTTTGGGTGGAGCCCAGGAATTTTCAGTATTTTAACCTATGCCTGAAAGCAATGAAAAAAATGGGATAATTTTGTAGCAGCCAGCTCTTGAACTTTCTCAGTTTGGCTTCCAAGAGAAGAAGAAGAAGAAGAAGAAGAAGAAGAAGAAGAAGAAGAAGAAGAAGAAGAAGAAGAAGAAGAAGAAGAAGAAGAAGAAGAAGAAGAAGAAGAAGGAGGAGGAGGAGGAGGAGGAGGGGGAGGAGGAGGGGGAGGGGGAGGGGGAGGTTCTGTTGCTTTGCATGTACATTGAGATTCTCTGCACTGCAGTCAAATTCCTTGAGTGTCTAATCACACTTGGCCAAATAAAGCATTCATTCCTATATATTATATGAGAATATATACCCCATGTATTAGAAAACCTATTTAGTCATGAATATATAATCAAGATGAAAGAAATATTAATATTGATGTATATTTAAATATAAAAAATGTTTGTGCTATTAAGAATTAATTTGCATCTATATCATTTGCATCTATATCATAATGAGAAATTTAGTTGATATTCACACAATGTACTAAAGGACTAACTAACCAAACTAATTTTACATGGTGTGCAAATGTAGCATATGTGATTAATTTGTAACTCTTATGTATTATATGAATCCCCATCATGGGTTAAGTTAACTATGCATGTGTGATGCTGCCATAGCCATTTTGAAGATAAATATATCCCTGAATATTGTGCAATTTTTATTCAGGTTCCTTTTCTCCCTCTTTTTCCTCCACTTGGGCTTCCACATATGATTTTAAATTTACTTTCTCACATTCAAGAAAAGACTCTGAATCAGGAAGTCAAGTTCTAAGATTGTTTCTAAGTTTGAATTCTAAAATCCTACCTGGTAAGATTATCATAGGCAATGTTGATATGATTAAACAATTTGGTATTAATCCATTAGACATATAGTAGTTATTCCAGTTTGGTTAGTAGTTAAGAGATCAAGGTAGAAACTGAGAGACGGTGAGTTCTAGTCTTTCTTAGGTATGAAAGTTAGCTGGGTGATCTTGGGCCAGTCAATCTCTCAGCTCAACTCATCACACAAGGTTGTTGTGGGCAAAATAGATCAAGGAAGGAGTATTAGGTATGTTCGGCACCATGAGTTATTTACAAAATTAGTAAAGAACACACACAAATCTATTCCTAAAGCAGAGCTCTCATAGCAGTTTTGTAAGCCAACTACATAAAACTCAGCCAGCATAAGAAGCCAGCACAATATCCCTTATTCTGGATACAATAAACTCAAAGATAAGGATTTTGCTCTGAAACTAGTAACTTGTAGTGAAATAGGATCAATTAGGAAAAGCTCACAATGCTACCTCAAATATTTATATGTCAACATAGGCTTATTAAAATAAATTTTAGTATTTCTTTATATATTTTGCTTGTTTGAAACATTAGTTCCATTTATATCACAACTAGCTGTCCAGTAAAACTCTGGGTTGTGTAAAAGAACCTAGGCATTTCATTCCTGTTCTCTTTCACTTCAATTTCTTTTGCTTTTTTTTCTATTAGGCCTTATCTCTCTAATTCCACCCCCCAAAAATCTCATCATCTAAATAGCAAAGCAAAGTTGAAATCTCAAGAAAAATAAAAGTAAAGGAAAAGAAATGAAATAGAAAATGAATGTCCAACATCCAACTCCAGAGTCCACTAAACAGCTGATCTTTCTAATTGAATATGTAAAGCCAAAATAGAGAGGGGGAAAAAAAACCTTTGTCTATGGTGTGCTGTCTCTCACTCTGAGCACTCACTAGGATGCAGTCCATTAAAGGAACATTTCCAGGAGATAAAACTTCTTATTAAAAGTAACTGATATCTGTATGTAAAACCTACCCCCCTCCCCCAAACGATGTATTCCTGCTATTATGAAAAAGTCTTTCTCCAATGTCAAAAAAATACTTACTGCAGATTTAACGGCATAAATAGCAATAGTTCTGAAAAATACTCCATACCTTACAAATATTTAAACTTTAAAAAAGCTGGCAAAAATAGCTGGGTATATTTGGTATGTGAATCATCTTAAAAATGAATACATAATTGAATGAAGCAAAAAGATAATGTTAACATCTCCTCAGTTGCAGCAATGAAAGTCCAAATTTACAAAACAAAAGTATTAAAGGAGTTTTTTTTTTAATGCATTCACAGCATTGTATCTACACATCACAAAAGTTTTATCAGGTCCCATTATGCCTGTGGAAAGTCATGCAAAATCCAATACATTTTGCAGCACATCATTCTCTGGAAGTGTTAAGTACCCAGCTCTATGTAGACTCCTGCTAAGAAAGGTGAAAAAGGACTGCATATGATAATGAAACCAGCATGGGCATAGTTTGCTTTAATGGTAGACCTATTCCTGAGATGTGTGGTGTCACCTGCACTTGCATTTACATTCCATTTTGCTTTTGAAAGCTATTATCAGACAGGTGCCTCACCATGAATGCTGTCACTTTAGGAATGTCCTCACTAGGCTTTCTTCTCATTAAAGAGAACACTTCAATTGATTTTGTGCTTTCACAGCAAAAGAAAATGAAAGCATACAGTACAAAGGAGATGCATAAAGAAAAAAACACATCAAAACATGGCTATGTGATACTCAAAGCTTCTGCTAAGGAATTAATGTGTCACCAGTTTTGTCAATTTGAAGAAAATAAACTGTGTCCATGCATATTATTGGAGCATCAGTCCATGATTCTAAGTTCTACAACAGTGGTTCTCAACCTTTTTAATGCTGCGACCCCCAACTGGTAGTAAGTCGAGGACTAAACCGGTCATAAGTCGAGGACTAAACCGGTCGTAAGTCGAGGACTACCCAACCGGTCGTAAGTCGAGGACTTTCCCTGCCCGGGAGCACCGCGCATGCGTGGTTCCGCCTCCTGCGCCGGCTGAGGCATAGCTGGCAAGCGGCAGAGACGGAGCAGGCCGACCACCAGCTGGCCCAGCTCAAGGGAGGTAAGGCACCCGCCGGAAAAGGGGGGAAAAAATGGCGCACAGCCTTGCTTGGCGACCCCCGTGAAATGGTCGATCGACCCCAAATGGGGTCCTGACCCATAGGTTGAGAACCACTGTTCTACAAGAAGGGTGGAGCAGGATTTCCCTCATTCCTTACTTGCCATAATTCAGAGTAGAGCATTTGAGCCCGTTCCATTGCCGTACAATGTACTTGAAGAGATATGACAAAAAAGATCTGTATATGAATATCAAACCTGAATGGTAATTTCAAACTGGCCATTTAGGACTTTATACTGCAGTTCTTAACTGAAGAAACTGCAATTCTGAAGGGGACTGAGAAATTACAGTAATTGTCATGATCCTTATCTGTTGTTATCTCATTCCATGGGATAAGCTTTAGCTTAAATCTTGTTCGGTCTCTCTATAACACATTAGATTATTGATCCATCCTGAAATGTATACTGCCCCTCTCATCAAGCTCATTAACATGAACTTCTGAGGTGCTTGTCTATCATTATTACATTTCTATCTAAGCAATTTTTGAATTTAAATCAGTTCTAAAGAACCCCAGGGTTCCCTGAACACCGCTTGAAAATCACTGAATTAAAAGGAAACAAAAACAAAAATAAGATGAACAAGCATATACAGATAATATATTTGAATCCCTTACCATCTATTGGACTTAGAGAAAGCTTCAAATCATTTTTTGTAGATCCAGACACCAATCCAGATACTGGCCTCTGTAGAAACTGTGGTTTCATCTCAAAACTTCCTAGCTTTTCTTTGGACATTATTCCATCAAACTGATCATTGTGAAGAGGTTTAGCCCTATTGCCATAAGGAGAAGTTTCTTTAGTCCTGCTAACAGATGAACGTCCATCAAGGTTTTTGGCTGATAATTTCTGAGTGATATATGCATTAAGTGTCATCAATAGATCATTCCTGTCTAATTGTTCTTCAGGTTTTAGTTGAAATGTATCCATCTGTGATTTGCTGAAGGTCCTTGCAGGAATGTTTTCAATATACTTTGAATGGACAGGTACTGTATAGGTCATACCAGGAGTTTTTCCATTAGAATTCTGCATCATATAGTTGATCATGGTCCTTGGTGGAATATTGCCAACCTAACAGAAAAAAGGTAAATGGCATTAGAATTATTCTTATGTTAATCTATTATAATCAAGCAACATGATGATTATAAAATTCAACTTTGTAGGAATGCATATAGTTGATTCTTTTGTTTTGGGCAGAGAGAAAATAATCTATGTTATATTTATCAACTGATTCTTTTTCAATCTTTATATACAATATAAAAACATGCCTTATGGTTTGCTTATTTTGCACTAGGGCATAGGGATATTTTACCAACCTACTTTTCCTATATTTAAAGAGGGATTTATGAAGCCATTGAAACTAATATCTTAACTTTTCATCATTCTGGCTTCTGAGCATTCAGAATGATAGAAGCTTGATCTTAAGTTTAGTTAAAATTAAAATTCTCATGTTCTTTCTTAAAATGCAAAGAAAATTCCAAACCTATGAAAATGAAGCAGAAATATACTAAAAAGATGGAAAGAATATATCAGCAATCTATATGGTCACTGAAGGATCCTAGAGTTAAAGGTTATGGAAAATAACCAGAAATTCAGAAGGGAAGGAAGGAAAAAATCCACATTTATAAAAAAAATCTTATGAATTGTTATTAAGGTAATGGTAAAATGTAAACAGTATGAAGAAAAATCCATGTGGTCGCTAATGGTTAGCAATAATTTGATGGCACATGTCAGCCCTCCCAGGTAAAACAGGCAGGAAACAGACCAGATGAGCTAATTCTGCTTTCAGTCTGAAAGTACAAATCTTTCACCATTTCTTTTTTACAGCCTGATAAGTTAGGAAGTATCCTTTCTGAGTTTCTTTCTCTGCCCTTAGGCAGCTGCGGACCCCCAGCCCCTTATCTGATTGTTCCCTAGCCACCATATCTTCCCACCCTCCCAGTGTCTCCCAAGGTCATTCCCACATAACATTACATCATGTAATCAATCAATCAATCCAAATTTAAATAACTTAAAGACAAAACATCTTTGTTGTTTTCTAATGTATCTTTGAACATTATTTCAGTAATATAATTCACATCCAGAATGGTATAAAATATAGAAGAAATAAAGTGGGTTGAAACTAAATTAATGCTGGTTTGCAGAGGAACAGAGGGGGACAGAGGTCGACCCCAAGGCCCCTAACTTGTGGGGTCCCACAGGGGTCGGTCCTCTCTCCGCTTCTGTTCAATATTTATGTGAAGCCGCTGGGGGAGATCATTCGTGGCTTTGGGATGGATTTCCATCAGTACGCTGATGATACTCAGTTGTACATATCCACCCTGGGCCACCCCAATGATGCCCTTGACGTGATGACCCGATGTCTGGAGGCCGTGAGGGTCTGGATGGGGAGGAACAGACTCAGGCTCAACCCATCCAAGACCGAGTGGCTGTGGTTACCGGCACCTCGGCATAGTCAGCTGATTCCATCGCTGACTATAGGGGGCGAAACACTGGCTCCCTCGGATCGGGTACGCAACTTGGGTGTCCTCCTGGATCCACGGCTGACACTGGATGATCAGTTGGCGGCCGTGACCAGGGGGGCGTTTTATCAGGTTCGTCTGATTCACCAGTTGCGACCTTTTCTGGACCGAGACGCCCTACNTCGGCCAGACAGTGCCGGCTGGCGACCCCAAGGGGGAGGGCCTTCTCTGTGGGAGCTCCCACCCTCTGGAATGAACTGCCCCCAGAGATCAGGGTGATCCCTGATCTCCCTTCCTTCCGCCGCGCCCTTAAGACTTGGTTATTCCAGCTTGCAGGACTGGCCTAGGGTAATTTTTAGAGGGGTTTTAATTATATTTTAAATTAGACTATACTTAAATATTTCTTTTTAATTAATTTTAATCCTGTAATTGTCATTTGTGTATTTTTAATCGATTGTCAGCCGCCCTGAGTCCGCAAGGAGAAGGGCGGGATATAAATTTAATAATAATAATAATAATAATAATAATAATAATAATAATAATAATAATAATAATAATAATAATAATAATAATAATAATAATAATAATAATGATAATAATAATAATAATAATAACAACATAGAGAAATTGCATTTGTGAAGTTTATTTGCAGAAATGCAGATGCAAAACAGGACATCATTGCCCAATTCTGAATATCACCTTTCCCCCAATTGTTCCTGAAGAGGAAGAGATTATCTTCTTTCTTTTTTTTGAATGCAATGAAAGGAAAGGCAAATGGGAAGAGCTATTTCACGGAAACTTCTCTGTGATCAGAAGATCCTTTTCAGAAAGATTGTGGTTCTTTCAATATCACTTTTTCCATCATGGTGCCACTTTTCCATATGACAAGACAACCAAACCTAGGCAATCAGCTAAGGCAGAGTACTCTGTTCCTATGACACAAAACCTTATTGAACACAAAACATAGAATAACAGGGTTGGAAGGCATCTTGGAGGTCTTCTTGTTTGCAAAATATACAGTCTGGATCACTGAGTATGGATTTTAAACACGGAGAGAAAAGTCTGAACATTCTAAAATACAAGGGATTTTTTTTAAAAAAAAATCCCTGACATTCTTTTAGCAAACGAGTCTGTTGACAAGAACAAGACAGAAACCTCAAGCAGTCATATACAAATTGGGTGGAAGTGTCAATCGCATGCTAAGCTGGTATCAAGAGAACAGCTTGCCAGGTCACAATCCAGCAGTCTGAAATGCTATTCAAAAAATCCTAATTAAAAATATGATATAAACAATAGTAAAGCCTAGTTAGAAAATATCCTCACTTCTGGCAATCAGTCCAAAGTCACAGAGGTTGAAAATATGTATGCTCATATGTAACCTGCAGTTGCAGTATTAAATTTAAAACAATCATTGGCAAGTTACTGCCTGGACAGAGGCGTAGTATTATTCAGTATTCCTTGTCATTGTTGTAGGGAAAATTCACTATTTTGGCTGAGGAATTCTCGGAGTTGAAATCCACAATCATAAAAGGGGCAAGTTTGAAGACCCCTGACCTAGACCATATAGTGGTGCTTAAAAGTCTGTGAATCCCTTTGAATTTTCAATATTTTAATATGACCTAAATATGTTCTAAAACATGATCTGCTATGGAAAGAGGGATGACCAAATCAAATATAAATTGTTGGCCTAAAGCTTTATTTATTTATTATTAAATTTATTGGCACCCATCTT
Organism: Protobothrops mucrosquamatus; assembly: GCF_001527695.2. NCBI lineage: Eukaryota > Metazoa > Chordata > Lepidosauria > Squamata > Viperidae > Protobothrops > Protobothrops mucrosquamatus. The sequence goes on from NW_015386802.1 coordinate 512,131, forward strand.
GCAGTTCAAGGTGAATCTGAGTGGCTTACAATGCAATAAAATATGCAAATATGAAGACAATTATAAATATAAAAAACAGATTAAAATTACAAAAAAAAAATCATGAAAAGCTTTATGTTTGGCAAAAAAAGAGCAAAGACTACATTCCAGCATAAAAATCTTAACTCATCTGTGAAACTGGTACAGGTAGTCCTAGACCAGGGGTAGACAACCCAAAACACTCAAAGAGCCACTTGGACCCGTTTCCCACCAAAAACAAAACACTGGGAGCCGCAAAACCCTTTTGACATCTAAAATGAAGATAACACTGCATATATCCTTTTTTACCTTTATGATAAAGGTATATATATCATAAAGGTAAAAAAGGATATATGCAGTGTTATCTTCATTTTAGATGTCAAAAGGGTCTCTCTGTCTCTCCCTCCCTCCCTCTCTCTCTTTCTGCCCTTGGTCTGCCAGTCCCCTTCCCCCTCTCTCTCCCTCTCTCGGATCTTCTGCTCACCTGGCAAGCTGGCTTCAAGCTGTTCTCCAACAAGCTCAGGGGTAGGCAACCTCAGCTCTTTTATGACTCATGGACTTCAACTCCCAGAATTCCTGAGTCAGCATAGCTGGGCTAGCTAGCTCTCTCCTGCCCTTCCTGCTTCCTGCTTCCTGCAGAGAAGCTTTTCAGCTTGTCGGAGAACACCGTGAGTCCACTGTCTTTTACACACACACACACACACACACACACACAGAGAGAGAGAGAGAGAGAGAGAGAGAGAGAGAAGCAGGGAAGTGCAAGTGCCTCTCTGTCTCTGTCTCTCTCTGCAAATGGCAGAGGAGGCTGGGAGCCACAGGGGAAGGCTCAAAGAGCCGCATGTGGCTCCGGAGCCGCAGGTTGCCAACCTGTGTCCTAGACTATGGTTGCTTAGCAACAGTCAAATTTACAACAAACACTCTCCATAGCTACTTATGACTTGATTTTGAAGTTCTAATAGCCTCCCACCCTGAGATCACCAGATCACATTTTGGGCAGTTGGCAACCAGCCTGCATTTATAGCCATTTGCAATGTCCCACAGTCACGTGGCTACAACTTATTACTTTTTTTGCCAGAAACTGGCCTTTACTTCTAGGTGTTTTCCAATAGGTACAATGGGTTTGCTTAACAAATGCAGCATTCACTTAGGGACTGTGACGCTAGTTTAACAAACGCTGCAAAAAGGACACAAAATTGGATGCAGTCACATGGTGACCTGCTTAATACATGATTTACAATGATAATTCTGGAATGAATTTCAGTCGTAAATCAAGGATTACCTTAGTGCAGTGATGGTGAACCTTTTACAGACCGAGTGCCCAAACTGCAACCCAAAACCCACTTATGCATCGTCGGGTGCCAGGTGGGTGTGGCCCATTGGCTGGGCGTGGCCAGTTGGCTGGGTGTGGCCCATTGGGTGGGCATGGCTGCGGTGGTAACAGCAGACTGGGTGGGACTAAAAAGTTCAATCAATCAATTCCAACTTTGCAAGATCTTTTTTTTTCCTGCAAGACGTTGAAATTGATTGATTGATTGAACCTTTTTTTTTGCACACGACGGCGGAGGCCTAAAGCGAAAAGGTTTTATAAAACCCAGATGAAGGCCTAGGATTGGGGCGACGGGGTGCGTGCCCACAGAGAGTGCTCTGAGTGCCGCCTCTGGCACCTGCGCCATAGGTTTACCACCACTGCCTTAGTACAATATCATGGTTTGGGCTTGGTTTTCTGCCTCTGACCAAGCAGCTTGCCATTATTGAGAGAACTATGAGTTCTGAATTATACCAGCAAATTTACAGGAAAATATCAGGATGTCTGTCCGTGAATTGAAGTTCAAGGAAAGTTGAAGCAAAATAACAACCCAAAACATGCCAGTCGTACAACCAAAAAATAGCTAAAGCATAAGAAAATTAATGTTTTGGAATGGCCAAGTCAAAGTCTTATTTTTAATCCTGTAGAAATGTTGTGGAGGGACTTGAAGTGGATAGTTCATGCAAGGAAACCCATCAACATCCCTGAGTTAAAGGTATTGGATAAGGAAGAATGGCCTCAAATTTCTCCAAGCCAATGTGCAGGAATGATCAACATTTATCAGAAACATATAGTTGCAGTTATTGCTACCTAAGGGGGCACACTATTTACTGAAAAGTGGTAAAAATCAGTATCACTTCCCATGGGATTCTATTGGTCAATAATTACCTCCAGCACAGATAGTCTCTGGGATAGTGTTGATTTCCATAAAGTAGCTGAAATAGGAGCTGAGCTTGTCCTGACTTTTGTCAGAAGTTTGACTGAATCCTGTATGTGTTTCAGAATATATTGTCAGTCTGGTTTTTGTTGCTGTTTTATTGCCTGGACAGTCCAAAATTATTTCATTGTAAGTTCAGCTCACTTCTGATAATGTTTAGATTTATAGGAATTCTGAAATTCTCTATGCTTGAAGATTATTTAAATAATTTGTCCTCAATGATTATCTAAAATAATTCTTGTGTATTCTGCAAGATTTTCCAACCTGAAAATTTAAGGGACTCAAAATATATCCTGACTTACATCATATTTGAAAAACTAGGTCCACTAGGTTCAACTGAACTGATTTATTGATAAAAGCCTACACACAGGAGTCTTCTCAACAAACAGTCAGCACCTGGTTAGAATTAAATAAGGTTCAATGGCAGTTAAGGATGGATTGGACTGAATTCTTTGTCACGACATAGGGATTCTAGGCTGATCCCTCATTTTAATCCTCCCCCCGGTTTTACCAGTCCTTCTCCTACAACATTCTGGTCAACTTCCCACATCTGTGGAATGGGAGATACATAGAACAATACTGAAAAAGTTATATTTGATTCAAAATTATATTAATAAGGGCAACAAAACTTTGATCTTTTCTGAACAAGATCATCAGGTTCAGATGCTTATAGCTGCTTGTGACTATTACACATAAGTAATTATATATTGGTAAATAATAATAATAATAATAATAATAATAATAATAATAATAATAATAATAATAATAAAAAAAAAAAAAAAAAAAAAAAAAAAAAAAACAAAAAAAAAAAAAAAAAAAAAAAAAAAAAAAAAAAAAAAAAAAAAATACAAAATACAAAGACCTACAAATAGAAATAGAAAGACTGTGGCAAAGGCAAGCAAGGGTAGTACCAATAGTAATAGGCGCCTTGGATGCAATCCCAAAACAACTGGAGCACCACTTGAACACCATTGGCATTGACAAATTCACCATTAGTCAATTGAAAAAGGCGGCCTTAATAGGAACTGCTTCCATCCTGTGACGATATCTGTAATACCATCAAACATCCACATCTGCCTATCCCAGGTCCTTGGTAAGGACTCGATAGGTAGACAAAAATGCCAAATCCAGTCTGAACATCTGGCTGACTGTGCGATGATCCTTAACAACAACAACAACAATAATAATAAAGTTGGAAGAGACCTTTGAGGTCATCTAGTCCAACCCCCTGCTCAGGCAGGAAACCCTATACCATTTCGGACAAATGGCTGTCCAGTCTCTTCTTTAAAACTTCCAGTGTTGGAGCATTCACCGCTTCTGGAGGCAGGTTGTTCCACTGGTTAATAGTTCTAACTGTCAGGAAGTTTCTCCTTAGCTGTAGGTTGCTTGTCTCCTTGATTAGTTTCCATCCGTTGCTTCTTGTCCTGCCTTCAGGCGCTTTGGAGAATAGCTTGACTCCCTCTTCTGTGTGGCAGCTCCTGAGATATTGGAACACTGCTATCGTGTCCTCCCTCGTCTTTCTCATTATTAAACTAGACATACCCAATTCCAGCAGCCGTTCCTTATGTGTTTTAGCCTCCAGTCCCCTGATCATCTTTGTTGCTCTTCTCTGTACTCTTTCTAGAGTCTCAACATCTTTTTTACATCGTGGTGACCAAAACTGGATGCAGTATTCTAAATGTGGCCTTACCAAGGCATTGTAAAGTGGTGTTAATACTTCACATGATCTTGATTCTATCCCTCTGTTAATGAAGCCTATGCAATATGAGAAACTCTTATGAAAAATAATATTATATTAAAATACTGCCAGATAACCTGGTACACATAAATAAACCTAAATGATAACTGCAGAAAAAAGAATAAATCATGTTTGTCAAAAGATGATTTAATCTTAAAATAATATTAAAGCTATATCATAGTTTCTTATTAAAAAGTATGCTGCAATTAATTTAATTGCATTTGTTGTATGGCAATGTGAATCATGCAAAATGTTAGTCGTGACTTAACCTAATCCAATAATTTGTTCTAATAGGAAATAACTGTAATTATCTTAGTTTGGAAGCAACCCACTTTTCTATTCTAAATCCATGATATGTTTTGATAGTTTATAATATAGCAATTACTGAATGTCCCTTTCAATTCCACGATGGAAGAAATGATTGAATATGCTTTGAGCAGATGGAGTTAATATTCACTCAGGTTTTCCTACTAATATTTCTAAACTTCCTGTTAAGTTGAACTATCACTTGAATGAGGATAAATTTTATTTTTTCACATATTCCAAAATATACTTTTGTTGACCCACCATGAATTATGTAAATGACCTAGATAATATTCCACATGAACAAAAAGAACAGAACATTATCTTGAAATATAAAGTCAGATTGACTATGACATACCACCCGCTAACTTTAGATAAGCAAGTGACCCATCAGAAAGAAAATGTCAAAGAGGTGCACATTATTTCATTCCTTTCAAACTGGTGAATATTAGACTATTCACATTTAAGTGGCTAAAATGGTTTCTCAGATGTCATCAACAAAAATGATGGTGCACTACATGAAAAAGTAAGTACTAGAAGTAATTTAATTATCTAGAGAGTACATAAGGCACTCAAGAAAATTCACAACCATTTAAAATGTCACTAGTTAAAATCATAAGCAAACTTTACTTGATAGGAAAGATAAACAAGTCAACTGAATATTATTTTTTATTCAGTTTTCTGTAGTATTTTTATGAAAAAACTTGGTTTGCCACCTATCATCACAAGAGACTGTGATACTATACATTAAAGGCTCAAAAAGTGACTTCTGATTCATAAGATGATGTTGTCAGCCTTACCAGGTAGACCAGACAGGAAACATGATCAGATAGGCTAAATCTACTTTATTGCAAAGTTACAGTAACAAAATCTTGGAAGTACAAACCTCCTGCCATTGCCTTTACAGTCTGAAAAATCAGGGAGGATCCTTTCTAAGTCTCTTGCTCCACCCATTGTCCAGTCATGATTATGCACTCTCTTAGTTGACCATTCCATAAGCAGCATCTCTTCACCCTATTTCCCTAGGACTTTCCCATATACCATTATAGATGAATATTAAAACAATGAATGGCTTATAATATTATTTAAGTTTGTCTATTTACATAATGTTCCTTGAAGAATTTGACAAACAAAATACTAACGTTATCGTGTTACTATTTAAAAAAAATGTGCTACAGGCTTATGTGAGAAGCCATCTATTTTTTGAAAAAGGATAAAAAAAAGTTTCTCAGATGTCATCAACAAAAATGATGGTCCACTACATGAAAAAGTAACTACTAGAAGTAATTTAATTATCTTTACCCTAATTATGGATTTAAAATTGCATTTGGAAAGCGATATTGAGTATTCATTTTAAATGAGAAAATAATTTTTGAGACTATGTCCAGAACTAATGAAATTTTGTTTGGATTCTATAATTGAGGGTTAGAAAGTGCCCAGCTTAGCTCCACCTTTTGAGAAGGGCTTGTCAAAGAGAGTAAAATTAATTGGATTTCATCAAAGAAATATCCAATGAGATTAAATCTTGACTTCTTGTTCTGCATAATTTTGCCTTTGCATATTTCATACTGGCAAAGTTTAGCAGCTTGTAAGCATTTTTCTTTCTTAAATATTAGAAGAAATATTATATCAATATATAAAACTTTCAATATACTATGTAAAAGCTTAATGGATATCATGCCGATTTGAGAACTAGTTTGGTGTAAAGCAGACATGTCAAACTCACAACGTCATGTGACGTCACGCAACATATCGGAGCTTTTTCCCCATTGCCGGCAATGGGATGGGTGCGATTTCCTGGTGTCATGTCCGGCCCGCAGGTCGGCAGTTTGACATCCCTGGTGTAAAGGTTAAGTTGCTGGCTTAGAAACCAGGAACCTATGCGTTCTTGGCCTCAAGAAACAAGACATTTCTTGTTTATTGATCTTAAGACTAAAATGCTTCGTTGGAGATTGTAATCAGAAGTCACATACAGTAAACAGATCTGTTTATCACATGCTCTAGATAGGTATATCCTTAAATAGTCATTCATGCTAGTTTGCATGATCTCTGGCAGATAATAATAATAATAATAATAATAATAATAATAATAATAATAATAATAATAATAATAATAATAATAATAATAATAATAATAATAATAATAATAATAATAGTAGTAATAATAAAAAAGTTGGAAGGGACCTTGGAGGTCATCTAATCCAACCCCCTGCTCAGGCAGGAAACTCTATACCATTTCAGACAAATGGCTGTCCAGTCTCTTCTTAAAAACTTCCAGTGTTGGAGCATTCACCACTTCTGGAGGCAGGTTGTTCCACTGGTTAATTGTTCTAACTATCAGGAAGTTTCTCCTTAGTTCTAGGTTGCTTCTCTCCTTGATTAGTTTCCATCCGTTGCTTCTTGTCCTGCCTTCAGGAGCCTTGGAGAATAACTTGACTCCCTCTTCTTTGTGGGAGCCCCTGAGATATTGGAACACTGCTATCATGTCCCCCCTCGTCCTTCTCTTCATTAAACTAGACATACCCAATTCCAGCAGCCTTTCCTTATATGCTTTAGCCTCCAGTCCCCTAATCATCTTTGTTGCTGGTTTTGTTAGCAATTTTCTCCTCTTATTGCTGAAGAACTTGCATATTTCTCAGGCAGAAGCAGGAAGAAAACAGCCATGTGTCTAAAATAAAATATAAAAATCAAATAAAATAATATAAAAATGAGGGTTTGGATCATGAAGCAGCAGAACTGATTGAAATCCTGCCTGATTGCAGGCAATCATAGGAGGGTGATTAGTCAAATAAATTTTTAAAATGTTAGTGTTCATCAGTGTGAAGAATTTGAGCCTTAGAGAGTGCAGAGATTGTATCTTTGTCTTTTTTGTTAGTTTATTGATCAGTAAAATTGCCTTCCACTAAACACTGGAGTAGAAATTTTATAAATAATTTAATAGTGATAAATTAGAAGAATAATCACTACTTTGAAACTTTGGACCAACACCCCCCCCCCCGAATAGTTAAATGCTCTCATGCCTTCAGCCTTCAATACTTTTTATAACCTATTTTTGAGAAGATTAAGAAAAATACTTCGAATTCCCTTTTGTAGTTATGGGAATGGGTTGCTATTGGGCATTCTGATGGGAGGGGCTGTGGAAATATGCTAAGATACAGCATATCTGTAGAGGGAGGCTCAGTCAATTTCACTGTATACATATTATACTTTGATAAAGGATTTATTATTATTATTATTACTATTATTATTATTATTATTATTATTATTATTATTATTATTATTATTATTATTATTATTATTTGTTTGTTTTTTCTAAAGTAGCAGTCCCCAGCCCTAATGGTTTGGCAGTCCAGCAGGGGGGAAGAGGGGAACCAGCCGGCCTGGGTATGCACTCATGAGGACCGGTTCCAAATAGGCCACAGCCCAGTTGTGGGCTGCGGCCCAGAATTTGGGAACCCCTGCTCTAAAACACTGTCAACAGCTGTGCTGAATAAAAATTTAAGGGGAATAAAGGAAGTTGAAGTCCCAAATGTATGATCCAGAATCAGTTTGTGGAAAACTGGTATGTAATATTTCCCAGACAAAGACCGATGAGAATGAAGAGGACAGAACTCGATGATGCCACAGCGAAGTATTTTAACAAACACAAAACTGCATGTAAAGTTTTGATGTTTTAATACCTTGCTGATCTGATTCACAATTAGTACATTTCGTTATCAAAAACTATTCAGAATATATATGATCTAATCATAAGATTATTCATACTACATAAATCTTTATTTTACACCCTCCCCAAGTGCTGTTATATTACAGAAATGTATCAACTGCAGGTTCATGGCATATATTCCATTTCCTTGGCTACATTAGAAAATGTTGGGGTTTTTTGAATATCATCCATAAAATCATTTAAATGATTTTTTATTCTCTTTTACTTATCTCTTGCCAACTTCAGAAACAAGGGTAACATTAAGCAACCAACAGCCCTAAGAGTAATTGCTGTTAATATATCATGAAACCACCAATGATTTACAAGAGAAGATAGTTCATCATGCTAAGACTCTTACATAACCTTTTTTCCCTCTGTGATATACACTGAAGCTTTGAAATAATTCTAAAAGCTACTTCAGAGGAACTGCATAATGAAGGCTGCTAATTAACACCTTCTAGTTAAAGGCACCATACAGAATACAGATGATAAACCAAAAGAAGGGGGGGAAGGATCCAAGACTCTTTTTTGATGAAACCTTGTAATGATTTTACCTTTGAAGCCTGATTGTACAATTGCTACATAATGGGATAGATTACAGGCTGATTACCAAATGGGGAACAATCTGTTTTGCTGTAAATGCAGTTAAAGTAGAAGGCATCTACCAATCATTTGTTTTATCACATAGATTGCCTTTTAAATAAATAGTCCATCTTTTGGTAAATTCACATTTGTCTGCTTATATCAAACACTGAACTATATGTGTGTATATAAATCACAAGAAATTAAATCCTATAGATTTTATTTTGTTTATATCCTGACTCTTATTTTTACCAATAACTCAAGGTAGTGAACATATCCAACACACCTCTCTCCTCCTATGTTCCCCACAACAACAATCCTGGGAGTGGGCTGGGCTGAGAAAGAATGACTGGACCAAGGTCACCCAAGGGACTTCATCTATAAGGTGGGAGCCACAGCAGCTACCCCCTGCACTCTTCTGCTGCAGATGCCGCGGCTCCACTTGCCTGGCAGGGCAGGGGCACACTCGTGCACGGGGACACACATGGGGCTGCTGCCTCACTTTCCATGCTGTGCTGTGCCTGGGCTGGGCATGGAGCCTCCACGCCGCTTCTTCCCCTGTGGACATTGGGAGTGCCCACCCTGCCTACCCCTCATCCTGGGGCAGCTGCCACCGGGCTGCCCCAGGACGTCCCGCGCTCCCCAGCCCGTCACTGGCCAGCCAGGCATGCCGAGCTCGGGCCTTGGGCAGATGGAGGCCAGAGGGGAGCAAGAGCCATGGTATTCTTCAAAGACCAGAGGGCAGGACAAGAAACAATGGATGGAAACTGACCAAAGAGAGAAGCAACCTAGAACTAATGAGAAACTTCCTGAAAATGAGGACAATTAACCAGTGGAACACTTGCCGTCAGAAATCGTGGATGCTCCATCACTGAAGATTTTTAAGAAGAGACTAGACATTCACCTGTCTCAGATGGTGCTTGAGCATGGGGCTGGACTAGAAAACCTCCAAGACCTTCCAGCTCTATTCTATTCTAAAGCACCTTTGGGGCACCACCAGATATTTTTGCTTTTCTGAAATTTATGATAAATGGTACCACATGGCCATAAACATTTATTTAAACTGAAAGAGAAGAATTATTTATTTGAACCTTCTGCTGAGCAGGTGATAATAACCTATGTCAGAGATTGGTTAAGCTTGGGGGTTTTTTTTAGCTGGGAAAGGAAAGAAAATGCAAATTTCTATCATTATCACCTTTCAAGATCTTACTCCTAATTTTGCCAGGTGGAATAAAAACATTTTAAAGAAGGCATTACAGCTGCATATTATCTGGGGAATCACTGCATATTAATTAGGTAGCACTTTTAATCAATATCTTAAATTAATGCTTAACAGTTATCATACTTAGTGTTTCATATCACTTTGCCTTAAAAACACGTCATAAATCTCCTGTGGACTAAAATAAGGTATTGCCCTGTTTTCATAATATAAATGATAAGTATTATATTGCTTACATAAATATTAGATAATATCAAATGCACCATTATATTATCATCAGCATCCAGGGGCAAACTAGGAAGATAACAAAACCAGTTGAACTAATTATACCTTATTGTAAAACTACATTGACATACTGCTGTCATGTTACCCTTAGTTCTTCTCTTCATTAGACTAGAGCCCAATTCCTATAACTGTTCTTCATACATTTTAGCCTCCAGTCCCCTAATCATCTTTGTTGCTCTTCTCTGCATTCCTTCTAGAGTCTCAACATCTTTTTTATATAATAGAAACCAAACCTGTATGCAATATTCCAAGTATGGTCTTACCAAGACATTATAAGGTGGTACTAATACTTTACATGATCTTGATTCTATCCCTCTATTAATGCAGCCTAGGACTGTGTTGGTTTTTTGGGCAGCTGCAGTACACTGCTGGCTCATATTTAAGGGATTGTCCACTAGGACTCCAAGGTCCTCTAGCAATTACTATTATTGAGCAACATGGTATATGCAGTACCATGGAGTGAGCCATGTGCAGATGTGTACATTGGGAAAACAAAATAACCACTTCATAAATGCATTGCACAAAACAGGAGAACAAACCCATCAGGACAAGACTCAGCCATTCTTTTCAAGATAGACGCCATATTTGTCAAAATTGAACAGCCCTCTCTCAACAGAAGGGAAGGGATACGATATTATCCATCTCCAGTCTTCAACACAGTCCTTTCAACAGTTCCAAAAAGGCTCCACACCCATTTGCACTACTCAGGTGACCCTGAGGACACAGATAAACCTCCAGGTGGCATCAATGAGTCTCTAAAAAAATGCAAGTGACCAGCTGTTTGCAAGGAGTATAAATCCTTCCATTTCCCCCACCATCTAATTAGACATGAAGAAGCTTCTTGGATGAAAAGTGAAACATCTTCAAAGAAAAACAAGAACATCTAATTGCCTTGTGAAAAAGCATCTTTGGGATGTTATTGAGCCAAGTACCATTTATACATTTGGTTTTTCTTCCCTACATGTAGAACCTTACTTTTTTCACCATTGAATTTCATTTTGTTCGATAGAGCTGAATATTCAAGTCTATTGAGATCCTTCTGGCTCTTAAGCATATCTTCTGGAGTGTTGGCTATTCCTGCAAGCTTTGTGTCATCTGCAAATCTGATGAGTTCCCCTCCTCTCCCCTCATCTAAATCATTTATGAAACTATTGAAGAGTACTGGGCCCAAGACAGAGCTTTGGGATACTCCACTGCATACTTCCCTCCAGGTAGATGCAGTTCCATTAAGGATTATCTATTAAATAGTCATGACTGGTACACATGAGGGTTCCCTCCTTTTCTTTCAGAATCACTGCTGTTCTCCCTGATTTAGGGGCACAAAAAATGTCCGTGCAGATGCTGCTGAGTCTGAAGGGTAAACTAATATTTTTTTGATGCTGGCATCCTGATATTACTTCAGAATGTCTAATGTCTTTGTATATTAATCAAATTTACATAGCCACCCATCTCCCACAAAGTGACTCTTTGCTAGAATTTGGTTTTCTGGCTTCAAACTGATGTTGAAAGAACATGATCAATGGGGAAGTGGGTGTACTATGGCTGCCACTTTCTCTCCAAACATATTTGCAAATCTGCATATTTTTCGGGTAGTACCAATCCTCCTTTGTTCTTGGAATGGTACTGCTTGTACGTGATGCTGCTGGCATTTAGGGAAGGGAATGAGAGTATCCCTTGTACTCAACTTACTTCTGGATAGTGCATCGGAAGTCATTATGTTCCCAAATGATTGGCATTTGGAAGGAGGCACTTACAAAGAACTTTATGAACAGTTTGATCTTTGACTGTCAACTGCAAAGGAGCCATTCTCTAAAATTGGCCTTGCTTTTAATGGTTGTTCTTCGATTGTCTCAACTATCATTTCTAGAGTTTGAGTAGGCAACCTTAGTTTCAATACTGTTTCTACATGAAATGAGCAATTGCCCCTAAGTCTACAAGAGCAGAAAGTTCCACGTTTGCCTGGAATCTAAAATAACAATTACAAAAGTATTTAACATGTTTGCCTACTGTTGACTGCCTGAATTCTACTTAAATGGTAGAGAGCCATTTGAAGTAAAGGTTTGCTTCCAACCCTCCCACCTGCCTATCTCTTCCCAATCTACGTATGTACTTTTGTCCCTCTGCTGCCCTACACTGCCATCCCAAATAATCTTTGCGGTCTTCTTGCTCCTGCTGCTGCTGAGATGTGCCTGGTCTAGCCCTTTGCATCAAGAAACTGCTTTGCACTATGCTGCTGAGCCAAGTTGGGGCTGGGTTTCCTGGCATGCCACTGATCAGAGGCTGTTTGTTCTGTATCATGCCAGGAAACCCATCCCCAACCTGTCCCAGCAGTATGGCATAAAGATATTTCTTCATTCCCAGGTCACAATCACATGACCAGGGGGGGTGCTGGGATAGCTAGAAGTCCAAGGACCAGTCATAATCACTATTCATTCAGCACCATTATAAACTTCAATAGTTGCTGAATAAACAGCCATAAGTCAAAGATTACTTGTAATGGATTGGCATCTTTAGACAGTTGTTAGAAAACGAGCAAGCCCTAATCATGACTCTAGTGCTATTGGCTTAGGCTGGAGAAGACAATGGAATAATGGGTTGGAGCAGCGTTTCTAAGCAACGTAGATCAGGAGCAAGGAGACATTCACTCACTCAGATTCTTACCCTTGCAGATGCATAGGCTGATCACACAAATGTTACCTTTAATGCAGTACTTATTTCTTCCCCAAGTGTCCCATTCCTTGCCAAGGCTGAATTATTTAAACAGCACATACATCTCTGCATCAAAAGATGGAGCATATGAAATGATGCAGCCATCTCCCCGATTTGCCTTAATCAATTGGCTAGTAACCTACTGAGGGCAGAATCAACTGTAGTGTTTTAAGAAAGGAGAAAGAGCAAAGAAAACTAGAAATGTACATCTCAGTTTCTAGGTATGTCCCTTAGCAAACAGTATTGTACTGTGCTTTTAAAAATGTGTATTCCAGGACTACTTTTTATTCTGCAGACCCAACACCTCTGGGTATCTATCTCCAAGGCAACACAGAATAATAATAGTGAATGGTGCCATCATAATACACTTCCTTACTAAAGAGTTCCAGCATAGAGAATGATTTATGGATTCATATGACATCCACAGCTTCACCAAAATACCTCTTGGACACATTTTCACTTTTCAACAGCTTCAAAGAAAATCCTCAGTTCGCTGGAGTTACAGAAAGAGCTAAGCCAAAAGCACCAGAGGCAAATGAAACCATTAATTAATTCCTAAACTACTCTGACACATTTTTGCTGGCTTCTTTCATTATGGCTGGCACATCTATTATCTTATTCTGAATTGTTGATTTTATGCAAACTACTAACATATTTTCCATATTCATCAGAAAAAAATCCTTTACTTTATATGCTTTATTTTAGAATATTAATCCCCCCCAAAAGTCTGCAACCCTTTTGCATGTACCTGATATAGGAGATGACCAGGTGGAACCCGAGGGCGGGTCAAACATGTGATCAGTTTGAAGTTGTTACATTACCACAATACATCCAAGTCCAGCCCGCCTCCATGAATTCTATTGATCCTTATCTAGCACCAATTTGGCTTGTGTATTAGTAGATCAGATTCTTGTGTATAGGTAGCATGAAATAAACTTTTAGTGCTTTGAACTCTACTCCAGTTTTTGCACCTGACATTTGATGAAACATTTCACTATCTGTATTCCATATTGTATGTGAATATGCCTCCCATTCTTTAACTGATTTCAATTCTTTTCTGTCTTTATGTGATCAATATGTTGTCAGATTCCATCACTTCATTACCACAACTTCCATAACCGCAACAACCCTTGTCATTTCAATTTATTTGTCTATTCTGGAACTTGATAGGATGTGTTCACACATAAGATTGAATACCAAGTTGTTTTGCTAGTTTCAAATTCTGGCTAATGCTATGTCACAATATAGGATAAAGATGTACAGTACACACGCATATTAGAAAACCCAAGAAAGAGGATGTGTTCTATAAATACAGTCTGTATGTTATCTGAGTAACACTTGCAACAGTTGTGAAAAATAGCAGAATTAAGAGGAAATGTATTTCAGCCTGAACCATTAACAAAATGCAATTGGAAGGTTGCCTCCCTTATCTCCTGTATCAAGATGGAAGGCTGTTCTGGTTTAATCCATCAGCCAGAAAACAAACAGATACAGTGAGTTGTTTTGCCCTTCTCTGTCATTAGAACATTCAGTTCTAACTATCAGTTGCCATAGGACTGAACAGCTGAAGGGAAGGAGATATGTGGACAATATAAGAGATAAAATATTAAATTAAAGTAAAAACATAATAAAATCATGCCCCAAAGGTGCTTTTTCAAGAGGCAAGTGGACTTTCAGAGTCCAGTTGCTTCTTGAAAAAGCATCTTTGGGACAATCATGACCTGGATGACTGAGAATTTCCATAGACATAATAAAATCACCATAATATGGAATCAAGGCTAGATGGAATCAAGGATACTTTGATATCTAAGGAAGCTAACCATCTAACTGTTTCTGGTGTCGCTACAATGAAATCATCCCAGGTGCCTTGAAATTTTCTGAAGAGACATTCTTCAGTTATATGTGTTATAGTTTGTTCCAGATCACCGCAATCACATTGCAGGCTCTAAGCCTTCGTCACTTAAAGAGTTTTGCCTTAGTTCTGTCATGGCCTGTATTGATTCTGTTCAGGTGGCTCCATATTTTTTTTTTTTTGGGGGGGGGCTGCATTTCTTGAAGTCATTTTTTGTATCTGCATGATCTGTTTGATTGTGGTTATTAACAGTTGCCCACCTTAAATGCCATTTTTGATCTAGATTGTAAGACTGTGATATATTATCCCAAATTGGTTTTCTAGACTTAAGCCTAGTGAGAGGTAGAGAATCTAATATTTTATGTAGTGTAAGATCTCTAAGAGTCAATGACATGTCTATCTTATTCCACTCTCGGACTGTTGTTGTTGTTGTTGCCTGAAATCAGGAGGGGCAATGTTAGAAAGAACATGGAGCCATGAGAATGGTGTAGATTTAATGGTTCCAGATATTATCTTCACTGTGTCATTAAGATGAACATCAGTCTTATTGGTATAATAACTTCTTTCCCATACATGTATGCAGTATTTGGCAACAGAGTATATTAATGATTGTGCCACTATACACAGTGCTTTTTTCTTGTGCTCTCCAGCTTGTTTCCACAATTTTCCTAATCAAGTTATTCCTGGTTGTACAATTTTTGTCCAATTACTTCAAGATGTTTTCCAAATGTAAGGGATTGGTCAAGGAATATTCTGAGATGGTTTGGATGGTAGTTGTGTTTTATCCTCTTTCCACAAAAAGATATGTTTAGCTCTTCCTTTGCTAAACGATTGCTTAGATGGAAGGTGGTTGTCTCTTCTTTCCAGGTTGGGTTCCACACAAAGAGAAGCTGCTGTAAGCAAATTCTACTTCTTGTTTCATTTATCAAAGCTGGTTTCCAAACTTCCGTGATTTTTATTAATTTGACTGCAGCTTATGACATGGTGTGGCTTGGTGGTTTGATACTCAAGCTGAAGAAAACTATTCTATCTTCAAGCAACAGGCCTTCTGAATACTTCATACTGATACTTCAAGGTCACTGTAGGAGGCACCGCTAATAAATCCTTTCCCATTAAGAATGGTTTGCTACAGGGATCAGTTCTAGCCCTATTTAATCTATATACTAGTGATTTACCAGAAACCAACTCTGAAAAATTTTGCTATGTTGATGATGTGGCAATAGCTATCCAGGAAGTGGAATACATTCTTTTGAGGAAGTGGAATACATTCTTAATAAGGAACTGAGGTCACTAAGCCAATATTATGAGAAGTGGAGGCTATGCCCTAACCCAAATAATAAAGGGGCTAGGATACTGAAACCGAAGTATTACAAATTGGATTTGGAGGATAAGAAAGGTAACCTAAAATTTTCCTGTAAGTTCAAAATTCAGCTATTTCGTCAATACCTGCTTATTAACATTTTGATATATTTGTTTCTGCAAGCCAAATCCAAACTAGAAAGTCCTGATTCAATCCCATAGGATTGAATCCTATAGTTTTACATGAAGAATGAGGACCATCAGAAACTCTTCAAATGCTGATCACTGATTCTTTTTAATTATTTGTAATCTAAACAAATGAAATGGGAATTTGGCACAACAAAAAGCAAAGCATCAACTTCAAGCATCATATGCAGCAAATAAAGGTCCCACTGGAATGTTCATGAGCATCATGTGGGCTGATTCACACCTTTTGATAAATGGTATTTTATGAATTTCTGTATCCGTCATTTTGTCAGCGCTCCTAATACATGGATTCAAAATTCTAAGTATACTCCCACTATAACAAGATTTACTGTGTCACTTTTACACAAATAGATTGTAATAGCAAAATGAATCAAGCTCTTTTACCTTAAAAGGGGATTTGTTGGCATTTATTGTTGAATATAAATTGGGAGCTCTAGACTGAGAAAGAATATCCAGGTAAGCGAGGTATTGTCGAGGGGAATTGGCAAACTTCACTTCTTTTTCCAAATTCCTGTCAGGTGCCTGTTTTGAAATCCTATGCGACACAATCAAGGTAAACAATATTATCTACATGCAAAAAATACACAATAGATTAAAAAAAATTAAAAAATTAATTAAAAAAATTAACTTAAAATATTTGAAATATATAACCTGTGTTATACATGATTTATATTTTCATGGAAGAGAAAAGAATAGTGGCAGCATTAAAAAGCAGAAAAATGTCATGGCAAAAAAATCATGATATTAACATTAAATCAATTTAATGAGCATATTTAAAAATAATTAGAATAAGTTTTAGGGCTGTTATCACATTGAACTGCTTTTTTTTTTTTTTTAAGTTAAATGTTCCCCTCTTGTTAGGAAGTTCTTAAGGGTAGCACTCTACATTTTATGATGATATTTTCTAGGAATGTCAAAAAAGAAAGAGCTGTGAACGTCTATGTGTGTGTGTATACACAGTCTTTATGATGATACTAGAGAGAGAGATTATAGACATTCATGGATAAGACAAGAATGTCAGATTCAAAAATACACCCCAAAATTGGATTCTATTTCCCCACAGACTAGCTCAGTGATGGCGTACCTTTTAGAGACCAAGTGCCCAAAAACTGGCCTCACCCCCGCTCCACCCCCTGCCCTGCCCTTGCCCCGCCTGCCTGCAGGGCCACTCACCGCCTTCGAGGCCCGCTGCAGATCGCCCAGGCAGCCCAGCAGCGCCATGGCAGCCACACCCTCTGCCCGCACCATCAACTGTGCGGGATGGGGCGTGCGGGCAGAGTCTTGTCTACGCTGCCTGGCTGCCATGTCCTTGGCTGCGCTGCTCCGTGTGAGCCACACTCGAGGGCGACTCTCCTCCAGGGGGGCTGCTGGTGAGGAGGGGGTCATGGGGGGAGGTGAGGCTGGGGCAACGGCACATGTGCCCACAGAGAGGGCTCCAAGTGCCGCCTCTAGCACGCGTGCCATAGGTTCGCCATCACTGGACTAGCTCATCTGCAAGTATATACAGTAATATATTTAAAGTACCCAGAAATACTTATAAATAAATCCAACCATAGGTAAGCCAACCCTAGAATGTTTAACCAACATTCAGAGAAAAATGTGCCACTATAGGTAAACCAATTGTGCAAATTAAAACATACAAAAATATCAAAGGATGGCTTTATGGAAGGAGATCTTTGCGGCAGTCAGCCTGTGGTCTTCCTTCCCTGTGTTTCCTCCCTTGGGAGTTTAAGGCAATCTGAAGTGCACTGCACCACACCTGGATTCCAATTATAAAAGGAAAAATGCTGAGAGCCCTCAGTGTAGGTGGGCAGGTCTGTGGTTGTTTGAAATTATAAGGGCACTGAAAAATTGACTCACAACCAGTCCTCGTATTTACAACCATCACAGTATCCCCACAATTATGTAATCAAAATTGGGGCACTAAGCAACTGACCTTTATGACAATTGCAGCACTGCAGGGTCATGTAATTGCCATTTGCAATCTTCCCAGCTAGCCTTCCAATAAAATCAGTGCGGGAAGCCAAATTCACTTAATAATCACATGATTCATTTAAGCCATGCATTTAACAACCATGGTTAAAAAAAGATATAACATCAGGTGTGGCTCACTTGCTTAGAAAGATAAATTCTGGTCCCAACTGTGATCATAAATTGAGGATTACCTGTATTTTCCCTCTGTAATGTTATCCTTATCCATGTTTTCTGTTTTAGTTGATTTAGAACTATATTTTAACTGTAGATCTTATTGTGCACCACCCGGAATCAACAACCCACAATTTGTGTGAGATGGGCAACCATATAGATTTGCATGAAGATATACCTGGTTGAGTCTTCAAGATCTTCAGAGGAGAATGTTTCCAGATGCCAGTCATGGGTCTTAGGGAGATTAGAAAGTTCACGAGCAATAATATGCTGTGTATAATCATCATGCCATGTAAAGCCTGAAAAATACAGTTGCAAAAATACTGATCCAGAAAGTTTTGGCAAACAAAAAGCAGAAGAAAAAAAACACACTAATCTTGCACTACATAAGCAATTAGCACAATGCATTCGATATTGGTAGGCTTTTTTTTTTAAAATCAATTTCCTACTTGTTTTATAAGAATAGCGACAGGAATCCTTGTTCCTGCAAATTATTGGGCTAACTGTACTGAAATACTGATGGATTTAAAATGTTCCCTTCTAAAAAAGACGGTGGGTGTTATGATGAGATTTAAAAAGATTATATTTAATGGAATTTTAGTATTTCTTGGTCACAGAGGAACTATAAAGCTGCTTTATTGTCTAATGTGGTTGCTTTTCTTTAGTTACAGAAAAGAACTGAATAACTCAGTAACTGAGCTGGAATGAATTTCAAAGCTGAATAGTGAGATATAATGAAAAGTTATTTCTCAGAACTGTATCTCATTAGCTTCAAAATATATTCCAAAATATACCAACATTTTATATGATGTTGTTGAAACAAGCTAATCATATCCAGGCATGGATTACACTGATCCACTGAAAACTACAACCATAAGCAGCAGAGTAATCTATCTAGGAATCAATATTTATTTTCTTTACCTTATCTAACAATTTTAAACCAGGGCAAAGTGTCATTGTGAAAGTAAATTCAATGCAGTTATGTATTAATTACATCCCTTACTAATCTCATCGTAGTTATACTTAGAATAATGATGAGATCCCAAGAATAATTACTAGTTTGTAAATGTTATGATTAACATTTTTAGTTCATATAGGATTACCACCTAGAATTATCCATAATGATTTAATATGTCTATATCATATTATTACCAATATTAATATTCAACTTTCTGATACCTTCTTGTACAATAAAATATTAATCACTGATATTGCAACTGCAGTGTTAATACTTTTTGGTCAATTAACTTGAAGAGCAGTTCTATATTTCATAAAAATTATTGATGTATTGGCACTAATCAGTTTTAACAGTACCTGAGGGGAAAAAAATCAATTCCATAGGATTTATTTTCATTTGATACTATATAACCTGTGAAACAATAAGTCTAAAACTAACACACAGTAATATGGCAACAGTGTAATGAACTTTGACAATTTTATATATGCTTATTAACTGTAAATCCAAACAGTATTATAACAACTGATGTTTAATTTTAGAATTTCAGTGGAAAACAAATACAAACAAAAAATGTCATTTTCACTTTTATTTTGCATTGCACGTCTGAGTTTACATTAAATATTTAGCCTAAGCTGAAACAATGAAACAAATACAAAAGGACAATGAGTTGTGAAACAATCTATTTAGATAGAAAACTATATTCTAGACATTCCTAAAGTAGTATCCAAAGAAAACAATATGTCTTGTACAACTTTCTTGGGTTTCTCGCTGATATTATTTTAATACCTGGGCTTTTAAACAGTATTCAGAATCTTTTAATTTGGCAACTATAACATCATTTTCATTTCCAATAGCTCCTTGTCTTTAATTTGTAGAAAATTAAAAAATGGTGGTTGATTGCATTCCAAGGTTTTCGTTTTTATTTCAATATGCACCCTTCCTAGAAAAAAAGGCAAAAGTATGGGAAGAGTAGATGAAAGAAAGAATTCTGGAAAGCAGGTAAAAAAAGTATGAAAGAGAATTATTTTTTATGTTTGTTATGTGGAGCTTATTTTATCATTGGTCATACTCAGTAAGCTAGTTACACTGGAAATGAGCAAGGCCCATCGTATGTGGTATCTTGACTGTGTACCCTAGTGTGGCTTGAAATTCCAAATGTGTTGGTAGGCCACAAAAGGCGGCAACGCCTCAACAATTGTGAAAAGGTTTAGAAAGATTTCTGAGAATAGGAAGAAACCAGCTTTGATCAAATACAATGCCAATCTACAGTTTAAAGATATACAAATTATCCCCACCCCTTCCTTTCCCTCATGAAATGTTGAATTTTATTTTTACGTAGCTGTACAGTAGTCCTTGACTTGTGACAACCATTGAGCCCAAAATTTTCATTACTAAACAAGATAGTTGTCAAGTTGCCCCATTTTATGGTCTTTCTTGATACAATTCTTAAGTGATTCACTGCAGATGTTACATTACTAACACGGTTATTAAGGGAAACTGATTTTGCTTGTCAGAAGGTTGCAAAAGGTTGCAAAAGGTCACCTGAGCCCGGGATACGGCAATCGTCATAAATAAATTCCAGTTGCCAAGCATCCAAATTTGAGGATCACCATGGGAATGCTGTAACAATGGTCATAAAATGCCAGAGTCACCTTGAAGCTGCCCAGAGTCACCGGATGGGTGACAAACAAATTTAATAAATAAATCACTTTTTTCCAGTGCCTTTGTCATTATGAATGTTACTAAATTAATGGTTGTAAGCAGTGGTGGGATTCAAATATGTGAACAACCGGTTCTCTGTGTGGATGCCACTTCCAGAAGTCCATTCTGGGCCTGGGCAACAAAAAATTAGCTACCGGTTCTGCCGAAGTGGTGCGAACTACCTGAATCCCACCACTGGTTGTAAGTCAAGGACTACCTTTTTTGTCTGATTTCTAATCAAGTTTGATTTTTATCTTTTGTTCCATCCCAGCATAGGTAGTATTACCCTTTACACCAAATGTCTATGGAGATTCTCAGTCATCCAGGTCATGGTTGTTCCAAAGAAGCTTTTTCATGAGCCAACTGGACTTCTTGTTTGAATGACCAGCTGTCTGCAAGGAGTATAAATCCTTCCATTCCCCACCATCCAGTAAGAGCTGAAGAAGCTTCTTGCATGAGAAGCGAAATGTCTTCAAAGAAAAACAAGAAGTCCAGTTGCCTCACGAAAAAGCATATTTGGGACCTTTGCACCAAAAGAAAAACGTCAAGATTCATCTTAATCGTCGTTTATTGTAATTTTAATTCCACTATCTTAACCATCCATCTATTTTAATAACTACACATAGAATTAAAAATCAATGAAAAATAAGTATAAAATATTTCAAAAACTATCCCTCTTTTATAGCTCCACTTTTCAAGATGTGTAGTCAGGGCTAAGCAGATATTTGAGGGAGCGCTTCACTTTGGCAAACCCTTCAAAACTACTTCTCAAAAGAGCACAAACATAGACATGCATAGTTTTAATAGCAAAGAATCCATGTTGCTTCACTTCACTCTGTCCTTAGCCCCTTCTGACATTTACAAAACATCTCTCTTGTCCTCAAGAAGATAAATACCTACACGGTACAAAGCATCATTCACAAAGATCTATGAGTAGCATTGAAAAACAATCAGCTACATTCTTTAATTTGTTTGTTTTGAGGAGAAGATTTCAACCCAGGATGCTCAATAAAATAGCTTCCACAGGAGCATTAACACCAAGTAAACATCCAGAATCAAAATTAAGTCTGATAAACAATGGCAATTTTACTTGGCAATTTCCCAACCCTTTGTCTCTACTATCATAGCTAGTGTTTTCTACAACTCAATTACATCAATTTAACACATAAGGTTATACAGGACTGCAGTTTTTCCATGTCACTAATGTAGAAACGTTCTGTAAGACACACTACTAGCAATTAAGAATCCCTGCTGGAGCTCTGCCTACAGTGTTCATCTTCCAACTGAGAATTCCCACCAATGGGCAATGAAAAAACAAGCAGACGCATTAAGGAATCTAGTTAAGACAGTGGTTCTGAAAAGCTATTAATTAAAACAGAGAAATACAAACTGAAATATTCTATGATTAAATAGCAATTATTGAAGAAATAACCAAGATATCTACAACTAAAGAGTTTTATAACTTTGATTACAACAGAATCGTACCAGGCTTCATAAGGCATGCCAAACAGCCTTTAAAAGTGAGTCTTACTATTTTTTTTCCCATGCTATTTAGGGTATACAGCAGATGCTGATAATAGCCACTTCCTTTTCTTTCTCAGTAGAAGATAATAATAATAATAATAATAATAATAATAATAATAATAATAATAATAATAACAACAACAACAACAACAACAAAATACAAAGACCTACAAATAGAAATAGAAAGACTGTGGCAAAAGCAAGCAAGGGTAGTACCAATAGTAATAGGCGCCTTGGGTGCAATCCCAAAACAACTGGAGCACCACTTGAACACCATTGGCATTGACAAATTCGCTATTAGTCAATTGCAAAAGGCGACCTTACTACTAGGAACTGCTTCCATCCTGCGACAATATCTGTAATACCATTAAACATCCACATCTGCCTATCCCAGGTCCTGGGTAAGGACTCGATAGGTAGACAAAATGCCAAATCCAGTTTGAACATCTGGCTGACTGTGCGATGATCAATAATAATAATAATAATAATAATAATAATAATAATAATAATAATAATAATAATAATAATAATAATAATAATAATAATAATAATAATAATAATAATAATAATAATAAAGTTGGAAGTGACCTTTGGGGTCATCAAGTCCAACCCCCTGCTCAGGTAGAAAACCCTACACCATTTCGGACAAATGGCTGTCCAGTCTCTTCTTAAAAACTTCCAGTGTTGGAGATTCACCGCTTCTGGAGGCAAGTTGTTCCCCTGGTTAATTGTTCTAACTGTCAGGAAGTTTCTCCTTAGTTCTAGGTTGCTTCTCTCCTTGATCAATTTCCATCCGTTGCTTCTTGTCCTGCCTTCAGGGGCTTTGAAGAATAGGTTGACTCCCTCTTCTTTGTGGCAATCCCTGAGATATTGGAACACTGCTATCATGTCACCCCTCGTCCTTCTTTTCATTAAACTAGACATACCCAATTCCTGTAATCATTTCATACATTTGTCTGAAATAGTATAGAGTTACCTACTTGAGCAGGAGGTTGGACTAGATCAGGGCTTTTCAACCTTTTCACAGATTGTACCACTTTTAGGATATGGCAATATTTGAGTACCACCAGTCACCTAGCAAGGTGTCAAAAACTTGATGACCCCCCCAAAAAGGAAAAAAGTGATAAAGTATAGGTAGTGCTCAGCTTACAACAATTCGCTTGGTGACTGTTACAACAGCACTGAAAAAAGTGACTTATGACCATTTTTCACACTTATGACTGTTGCAGCATCCCCAGGGTCATGTGATTTACATTCGGATGCTTGGTGGTTCTCCTCCTTCCTCACCGACCGTACGCAGTCTGTATTGGCAGGGGGACAGAGGTCGACTCCTAGACCCCTAACTTGTGGGGTGCCTCAGGGGTCGGTCCTCTCCCCCCTTTTGTTCAATATTTATGTAAAGCCGCTGGGGGAGATCATTCGTGGCTTTGGGGTGGATTTCCATCAGTACGCTGATGATACGC